>NC_091197.1:23148-309331 GCF_040958095.1 Procambarus clarkii | reverse complement strand
CTCAGATTTAAAGCCAAGTCACATATCATGAGAAAACATCAAGTATTATCTAAATATTGGTAAAAATGAATATATTTTCGTACAATCACACTTTCAAATACAAATGATAAAAGTCAATGTGTTTTCATTAGAATTAACTAAAATGTTCCTGATTTTCCGTTATATTACCGATGGAAGATGTACACGTAAAACCGCTATAATCCGGCTGAAACGTCGATAGATGCAATAAAAACAGAACTTCTCCCCTTTCCAATATCTTACTCAGTATTTTAACAGGAAACAAATAGTTGATTGAAAATGAAGTGTTTAAGGTTAATTTCTAATCAATTATGTGTTTGCATCATTTTTATCGTATATTTAATGAATTAATAGCAATAAACTGAAAATTCACAAAAACGTGGAAAAACAGCAAAATATGGCCTAATTCGATGATATTTTGTTATTTCACATAAAGGAAAAGGGGATGAAAACGTCAAAATATTGCTGAATTCGATGATTTTTAGTACGAAACAAAATGCAAGAAAACTTGCTTAAAATGCGATATTATGCGAAAATCTGAGATTTCAAGGCCAAATCACATATCGTGATACTACATGAAATAGTATCGAAATATTGGTAAAAATGAATATATTTACGTAATATCAAACTACATGAAAAACGTGAAAAAAGTCATTATTATTCCAAATTTGAGGATTTTAACTTCGAATCATAGAGCGACGTTTCGTATTTTTTAGACCCTAGAAAAGACGTATAAAGATGTTGCTTCCAGTACAAATGATAAAAATCAATGTGTTTTCATTAAATTAACTAAAATGTTCCTGCTTTTCGGTTTATATTACCGATGGAAGATGTACACGTAAAGCCGTTCTATTCCGGCTGAAACGTCGTTATATGCAATAAAAACAGAACTTCTCCCCTTTTCAATATCTTACTCAGTATTTTAACGAGAAACAAATAGATGATTGAAAATGAAGTATTTAAGGTTATTTCTGATCAATTATGTGTTTGCATAATTTTTATCGTATATTTAATGAATTAATAACAATAAACTGAAAATTCACAAAAACGTGGAAAAACGGCCTAATTCGATGATATTTGGTTTAAATCACATAAAGGAAAAGGGGATGATAAAGGTAAAAATATTGCTAAATTCGATGATTTTTAGTACAAAACAAAATGCAAGAAAACTTGCTTAAAAAAGCAAAATTTGCGAAATTCTGAGATATGAAGGCTAAATCACATATCGTGAGAAAACATGAAGTAGTATCGAAATATTGGTAAAACGAATATATATACGTAAAATCACACTACATGAATAACGTGAAAAAAGTTACTATATTACCATATTTGAGGATTTTAACTTCAAATCATAGAGCGAGGTTTCGTATTATTTAGATCCAAGAAAAAACATATGAAAATGTTGTTTCAAATACAAATGATAAAAATCAATGTGTTTTCATTAGAATTAACTAAAATGTTCCTGATTTTCTGTTTATATTACCGATGGAAGATGTACACGTAAAACCGCTCTAATCCGGCTGAAACGTCGATATATGCAATGAAAACAGAACTTCTCCCCTTTCCAATATCTTAGTCAGTATTTTAACGAGAAACAAATAGTTGATTGAAAATGAAGTGTTTAAGGTTAATTTTTAATCAATTATGTGTTTGCATCATTTTTATCGTATATTTAATGAATTAATAACAATAAACTGAAAATTCAAAAAACGTGGAAAAACAGCAAAATATTGCCTAATTCGATAATATTTTGTTTATATCACATAAAGGAAAAGGGGATGATAAACGTCAAAATATTGCTGAATTCGATGATTTTTAGTACGAAACAAAATGCAAGAAAACTTGCTTAAAATGCAATATTATGCGAAAATCTGAGATTTGAAAGCCAAATCACATATCGTGATACTACATGAAATAGTATCGAAATATTGGTAAAAATGAATATATTTACGTAATATCAAACTACATGAAAAACGTGAAAAAAGTCATTATTATACTAAATTTGACGATTTTAACTTCGAATCATAGAGCGAGGTTTCGTATTATTTAGATCCAAGAAAAAACATATGACAATGTTGTTTCAATTACAAATGATAAAAATCAATGTGTTTTCATTAGAATTAACTAAAATGTTCCTGATTTTCCGTTTATATTACCGATGGAAGATGTACACGTGAAACCGCTCTAATCCGGCTGAAACGTCGATATATGCAATAAAAACAGAACTTCTCCCCTTTCCAATACCTTACTTAGTATTTTAACGAGAAACAAATAGTTGATTGAAAATGAAGTGTATAAGGTTAATTTCTAATCAATTATGTTTTTGCATCATTTTTATCGTATATTTAATGAATTAATAGCAATAAACTGAAAATTCACAAAAACGTGGAAAAACAGCAAAATATTGCCTAATTCGATGATATTTTGTTTATATCACATAAAGGAAAAGGGGATGATAAACGTCAAAATATTGCTGAATTCTCCCTATCACCTTTCTTGAAAGTCGGTACGACATTTGCCTCCTTCCAGCAACTGGGAAATTCTCCCGACATAAGTGACTCATTAAAGATCATTGCCAGAGGCACGCTGAGAGCCTGCACTGCCTCTTTAAGTATCCACGGTGATACTTTGTATGGTCCAACAGCTTTATTTGCATCCAGTGTTGTCAACTGTTTCATTACCTCCTCTGCTGTCACCTCTATACCTGATAATCTTTTATCTAGGTTAATCGCTTCTAACAATGGGAGCTGCTCAGGCTCGGTTGTGAACACTCCATGGAATTTTGCATTCAGTACCTCGCAGATTTCCTTGTCACTTTCTGTATATGCCCCTTCTGTTTTCCTCAATCTTGTCAATTGGTCATTTACCGACATCTTCCTTCTTATATGGCTATGTAGTAATTTAGGTTGCTTTTTCGCTTTGACTGCAATATCATTCTCATTTCTTTCCGACACTCGTCTTATGTTAATGTAATCATTCCTAGCTCTGTTACATCTAATCCTGTTGTCCTCTGTCCTTTGTCTTCTGTACTTCCTCCAATCCCTCCTGCTTCTCACCTTTGCTTCCTGACACTGTCTATTAAACCATGGGTTATTATATTCCCTCCTGCTTTTTTCCTTTATTGTTGGAATAAATCTCTCTTCAGCCTCCTTGCATTTCAATATGACTTGGTTCATCATACTTTGCACTGTTTTTCCTCTAAGGTCTTCCTTCCACTGCACTTCTCCCAGGTAGTCCCTTATCCTTCTGTAGTCCCCTTTTCTGTAATCAAGTCTCCTTTCCCGGACCTCTTGTCCTTTGGTCACAATTTTAAGCTCCATCATGTAGTCAAAGACTAGGACACAATGATCACTGGCTCCTAGTGGTATTTCATGTTCCACCTGCTCGATGTCTTCTACATTCTGGGTGAAAATGAGATCTAAGAGGCTGCACGTATCCCCTCCTCTTTCCCTAGTATCTTCCTTCACATGCTGTGTTAGGAAATTCCTGTCAATAACGTCTACCAGCTTCGCTCCCCAGGTCTCCTCCCCGCCATGGGGATTCCTCGTTTCCCAATTATATCTCTCCATGATTTAGGTCCCCCATGACCAGCAGCTTCGCTCTCATTCTATGCTCTATAGTTGCTGCCCTTTGTGTGTGTTGTGTGTGTGTATTATACTATATTCCTGTTAAAAGTCCAGCCCGTCCTCATAAATAAAGTCCAGAGTTCATTCCATGCACCCGGCAAACACCCATTTTATGAAAGGAAAACGGTTTACACACGACTCACAACTGATGACATCCGAACACTTCCGGAACAAGTGCTTCGCTTACGAATTTTGTTCGAACCACAACGCTGTAAATGCTTCACCCACGTACTACAAATACAAATAATCGCCAACACAACCTAAACACCTAACCTAACTAATGCCTAAATATGCACAGTAAAGTCAAGAGTTCATTCCATGCACCCGGCAAACACCCTTTTTATGAAAGGAAAACGGTTTACACACGACTCACAACTGATGACATCCGAACACTTCCTGAACAAGTGCTTCGCTTACGAATTTTGTTTGAGCCTCAAGAGGAGCAAGAGAGTGATGCAGAGGCTTGAGAGAATAATGCAGAGGCTGAAGAGAATAATGCAGAGGCTTAAGAGAGGGATGCAGAGGCTCAAGAGAGTGATGGAGAGGCTCAAGAGAGTGAAGCAGAGGCTCAACAGAGTGATTCAGAGGCTTACGAGAGTGATGCAGAAGCTTAAGAGAGGGATGCAAAGGCTCAAGAGAGTGATGCAAAGGCTCAAGAGAGTGATGCAGAGGCTTAAGAGAGGGATGCAGAGGCTCAAGAGAAAGATGTAGAGGCTCAAGTGAGGGATGCAAAGGCTTATGGGAGGGATGCAGAGCTCAAGAGAGGCATGCAGAGTGACTTTTTTTCACGTTATTCATGTAGTGTGATTTTACGTATATATATTCGTTTTTACCAATATGTCGATACTACTTCTTGTTTTCTCACGATATGTGATTTGGCCTTCAAATCTCAGAATTTCGCAAATTTTGCATTTTTAAGCACGTTTTCTTGCATTTTGTTTAGTACTAAAAATCATCGAATTTAGCAATATTTTGACCTTTATCATCCCCTTTCCTTTATGTGATTTAAACAAAATATCATCGAATTAGGCAATATTTTGCCGTTTTTCCACGTTTTTTGAATTTTCAGTTTATTGTTATTATTTCAATAAATATACGAGAAAAATTATGTAAACACATAATTGATCAGAAAATAACCTTAAATACTTCATTTTCAATCATCTATTTGTTTCTCGTTAAAATACTGAGTAAGAGTTTGAAAAGGGGAGAAGTTCTGTTTTTATTGCATATATCGACGTTTCAGCCGGATTAGAACGGTTTTACGTGTACATCTTCCATCGGTAATATAAACCAAAAATCAGGAACATTTTATTAAATTTTAATGAAAACTCATTGATTTTTATCATTTGTATTGGAAGCAACATCTTTATACGTCTTATCTAGGGTCTAAAAAATACAAAACGTCGCTTTATGATTCGAAGTTAAAATCCTCAAATTTGGTATAATAATGACTTTTTCACGTTTTTCATGTAGTTTGATATTACGCAAATATATTCTTTTTTACCAATATTGCGATACTATTTCATGTAGTATCACGATATGTGATTTGGCCTTCATATCTCAGATTATCGCATAATATTGCATTTTAAGCAAGTTTTCTTGCATTTTGTTTTGTACTAAAACTTATCGAATTCAGCAATATTTTGACGTTTCATCCTCTTTTCCTTTATGTGATATAAACAAAATATCATCGAATTAGGCAATATTTTGCTGTTTTTCCACGTTTTTGTGAATTTTCAGTTTATTGTTATTAATTCATTAAATATACGATAAAAATGATGCAAACACATAATTGATTAGAAATTAATCTTAAACACTTCATTTTCAAACAACTATTTGTTTCTCGTTAAAATTCTGAGTATGATATTGAAAAGGGGATAGGTTCTGTTTTTATTGCATATATCGACGTTTCAGCCGGATTAGAGCGGTTTTACGTGTAAATCTTCCATCGGTAATATAAACGGAAAATCAGGAACATTTAAGTTAATTCTAATGAAAACAAATTGATTTTTATCATTTGTATTTAAAACAACATTGTCATGTCTTTTCTTGGATCTAAATAATACGAAACCTCGCTCTATGATTTGAAGTTAAAATCCTCAAATATGGTAATATAGTGACTTTTTTCACGTTATTCATGTAGTGAGATTTTACGTATTCGTTTTTACCAATATTTCGATACTACTTCATGTTTTCTCACGATATGAGATTTGGCCTTCAAATCTCAGAATTTCGCAAATTTTGCATTTTTAAGCAAGTTTTCTTGCATTTTATTTTGTACTAAAAATCATCGAATTTAGCAATATTTTGACCTTTATTATCCCCTTTTCCTTTATGTGATTTAAACCAAATATCATCGAATTAGGCCGTTTTTCCACGTTTTTGTGAATTTTCAGTTTATTGTCATTAATTCATTAAATATACGATAAAAATTATGCAAACACATAATTGATCAGAAAATAACCTTAAATACTTCATTTTCAATCATCTATTTGTTTCTCTTTAAAATACTGAGTAAGATATTGAAAAGGGGAGAAGTTCTGTTTTTATTGCATATAGCGACGTTTCAGCCGGAATAGAACGGTTTTACGTGTACATCTTCCATCGGTAATATAAACCGAAAATCAGGAACATTTTAGTTAATTTTAATGAAAACACATTGATTGTTATCATTTGTATTGGAAGCAACATCTTTATACGTCTTTTCTAGGGTCTAAAAAATACGAAACGTCGCTCTATGATTCGAAGTTAAAATCCTCCAATTTGGTATAATAATGACTTTTTTCACGTTTTTCATGTAGTTTGATATTACGTAAATATATTCATTTTTACCAATATTTCGATACTATTTCATGTAGTATCACGATATGTGATTTGGCCTTGAAATCTCAGATTTTCGCATAATATCGCATTTTAAGCAAGTTTTCTTGCATTTTGTTTCGTACTAAAAATCATCGAATTTAGCAATATTTTGACGTTTATCATCCCCTTTTCCTTTATGTGATATAAACAAAATATCATCGAATTAGGCAATATTTTGCTGTTTTTCCACGTTTTTGTGAATTTTCAGTTTATTGCTATTAATTCATTAAATATACGATAAAAATATGCAAACACATAATTGATTAGAAATTAACCTTAAACATTTCATTTTCAATCAACTATTTGTTTCTCGTTAAAATACTGAGTAAGATATTGGAAAGGGGAGAAGTTCTGTTTTTATTGCATATATCGACGTTTCAGCCGGATTAGAACGGTTTTACGTGTACATCTTCCATCGGTAATATAAACCGAAAATCAGGAACATTTTAGTTAATTTTAATGAAAACACATTGATTTTTATCATTTGTATTGGAAGCAACATCTTTATACGTCTTGGGATGCAGAGGCTCAAGAGAGGGATGCAGAGGCTTAAGAGAGGGATGCAGAGGCTCAAGAGAGGGATGCAGAGGCTTAAGAGAGTGATGCAGAGGCTGAAGAGAGTGTTGCAGAGGCTTAAGAGAGGGGATGCAGAGGCTCAAGAGAGTGATGCAGAGGCTGAAGAGAGAGATGCAGAGGCTGAAGAGAGTGTTGCAGAGGCTCAAGAGAGGGATGCAGAGGCTTAAGAGAGGTTGCAGAGGCTAAAAAGAGGGATGCAGAGGCTCAAGAGAGTGATGCAAAGGCTCAAGAGAGTGATGCAGAGGCTCAAGAGAGTGATGCAAAGGATCAAGAGGGTGATGCAGAGGTTGATGAGAGTGTTGCAGAGGCTTAAGAGGGGGATGCAGAGGCACAAGAGAGTGATGCATAGGCTCAAGAGAGTGATGCAGAAGCTGAAGAGAGTGTTGCAGAGGCTTAAGAGAGGGATGCAGAGGCTCAAGAGAGGGATGCAGAGGCTTAAGAGTGTGATGTAGAGGCTGAAGAGAGTGTTGCAGAGGCTGAAGAGAGGGATGCAGAGGCTCAAGAGAGTGATGCAAAGGCTCAAGAGAATGATGCAGAGGTTCAAGAGAGTGATGCAGAGGATCAAGAGAGTGATGCAGAGGCTGAAGAGAGAGATGCAGAGGCTATAGAGAGTGATGCAGAGGCTCAAGAGAGTGATGCAGGGGTTCAAGAGAATGATGTAAAGGCTTTAGAGAAGGATGTAGAGGCTCAAGAGAATGATGCAGAGGCTCAGGAGAGTGATGCAGAGGATCAAGAGAGGGATGCAGAGGTTTAAGAGAGTGATGCAGAGGCTCAAGAGAGTGATGCAGAGGATCATGAGAGGGATTCAGGAGTTCAAGAGAGGGATGAAGAGGCTCAAGAGAGTGATTCAGAGGCTTACGAGAGTGATGCAGAGGCTTAAGAGAGGGATGCAGAGGCTTAAGAGGGGGGGATTGCAGAGGCTCAAGCGAGGGATGCAGAGGCTCAATAGAGGGATGCAGAGGCTCAAGTGAGGGATGCAAAGGCACAAGAGAGGGATGCAGAGGCTCATGAGAGGGATGCAGGAGTTCAAGAGAGTGATGCAAAGGCTCAAGAAAGGTATATATTCATTTTTACCAATATTTAGATACTATTTCATGTAGTATCTCGATATGTGATTTGGCCTTCAAATCTCAGATTTTCGCATAATATTGCATTTTAAGCAAGTTTTCTTGAATTTTGTTTCGTACTAAAAATCATCGAATTCAGCAATATTTTGACGTTTATCATCCCTTTTTCTTTATGTGATATAAACAAAATATCATCGAATTAGGCAATATTTTGCTGTTTTTCCACGTTTTTGTGAATTTTCAGTTTATTGCTATTAATTCATTAAATATACGATAAAAATGATGCAAACACATAATTTATTAGAAATTAACCTTAAACACTTCATTTTCAATCAACTATTTGTTTCTCGTTAAAATACTGAGTAAGATATTGGAAAGGGGAGAAGTTCTGTTTTTATTGCATATATCGACGTTTCAGCCGGATTAGAACGGTTTTACGTGTACATCTTCCATCGGTAATATAAACCGAAAATCAGGAACATTTTAGTTAATTTTAATGAAAACACATTGATTTTTATCATTTGTATTGGAAGCAACATCTTTATACGTCTTGGGATGCAGAGGCTCAAGAGAGGGATGCAGAGGCTTAAGAGAGGGATGCAGAGGCTCAAGAGAGGGATGCAGAGGCTTAAGAGAGTGATGCAGAGGCTGAAGAGAGTGTTGCAGAGGCTTAAGAGAGGGGATGCAGAGGCTCAAGAGAGTGATGCAGAGGCTGAAGAGAGAGATGCAGAGGCTGAAGAGAGTGTTGCAGAGGCTCAAGAGAGGGATGCAGAGGCTTAAGAGAGGGTTGCAGAGGCTAAAAAGAGGGATGCAGAGGCTCAAGAGAGTGATGCAAAGGCTCAAGAGAGTGATGCAGAGGCTCAAGAGAGTGATGCAAAGGATCAAGAGGGTGATGCAGAGGTTGATGAGAGTGTTGCAGAGGCTTAAGAGAGGGATGCAGAGGCACAAGAGAGTGATGCATAGGCTCAAGAGAGTGATGCAGAAGCTGAAGAGAGTGTTGCAGAGGCTTAAGAGAGGGATGCAGAGGCTCAAGAGAGGGATGCAGAGGCTTAAGAGTGTGATGTAGAGGCTGAAGAGAGTGTTGCAGAGGCTGAAGAGAGGGATGCAGAGGCTCAAGAGAGTGATGCAAAGGCTCAAGAGAATGATGCAGAGGTTCAAGAGAGTGATGCAGAGGATCAAGAGAGTGATGCAGAGGCTGAAGAGAGAGATGCAGAGGCTATAGAGAGTGATGCAGAGGCTCAAGAGAGTGATGCAGGGGTTCAAGAGAATGATGTAAAGGCTTTAGAGAAGGATGTAGAGGCTCAAGAGAATGATGCAGAGGCTCAGGAGAGTGATGCAGAGGATCAAGAGAGGGATGCAGAGGTTTAAGAGAGTGATGCAGAGGCTCAAGAGAGTGATGCAGAGGATCATGAGAGGGATTCAGGAGTTCAAGAGAGGGATGAAGAGGCTCAAGAGAGTGATTCAGAGGCTTACGAGAGTGATGCAGAGGCTTAAGAGAGGGATGCAGAGGCTTAAGAGGGGGGGATTGCAGAGGCTCAAGCGAGGGATGCAGAGGCTCAATAGAGGGATGCAGAGGCTCAAGTGAGGGATGCAGAGGCACAAGAGAGGGATGCAGAGGCTCATGAGAGGGATGCAGGAGTTCAAGAGAGTGATTCAAAGGCTCAAGAAAGGTATATATTCATTTTTACCAATATTTAGATACTATTTCATGTAGTATCTCGATATATGATTTGGCCTTCAAATCTCAGATTTTCGCATAATATTGCATTTTAAGCAAGTTTTCTTGAATTTTGTTTCGTACTAAAAATCATCGAATTCAGCAATATTTTGACGTTTATCATCCCTTTTTCCTGTATGTGATATAAACAAAATATCATCGAATTAGGCAATATTTTGCTGTTTTTCCACGTTTTGGTGAATTTTCAGTTTATTGCTATTAATTCACTAAATATACGATAAAAATGATGCAAGCACATAATTGAATAGAAATTAACCTTAAACACTTCATTTTCAATCAACTATTTGTATCTCGTTAAAATACTGAGTAAGATATTGGAAAGGGGAGAAGTTCTGTTTTTATTGCATATATCGACGTTTCAGCCGGATTAGAACGGTTTTACGTGTACATCTTCCATCGGTAATATAAACCGAAAATCAGGAACATTTTAGTTTATTTTAATGAAAACACATTGATTTTTATCATTTGTATTGGAAGCAACATCTTTATACGTCTTGGGATGCAGAGGCTCAAGAGAGGGATGCAGAGGCTTAAGAGAGGGATGCAGAGGCTCAAGAGAGGGATGCAGAGGCTTAAGAGAGTGATGCAGAGGCTGAAGAGAGTGTTGCAGAGGCTTAAGAGAGGGGATGCAGAGGCTCAAGAGAGTGATGCAGAGGCTGAAGAGAGAGATGCAGAGGCTGAAGAGAGTGTTGCAGAGGCTTAAGAGAGGGATGCAGAGGCTCAAGAGAGTGATGCAAAGGCTCAAGAGAGTGATGCAGAGGCTCAAGAGAGTGATGCAGAGATCAAGAGGGTGATGAGAGTGTTGCAGAGGCTTAAGAGAGGGATGCAGAGGCAAAAGAGAGTGATGCATAGGCTCAAGAGAGTGATGCAGAAGCTGAAGAGAGTGTTGCAGAGGCTTAAGAGAGGGATGCAGAGGCTCAAGAGAGGGATGCAGAGGCTTAAGAGTGTGATGTAGAGGCTGAAGAGAGTGTTGCAGAGGCTTAAGAGAGGGATGCAGAGGCTCAAGAGAGTGATGCAAAGGCTCAAGAGAGTGATGCAGAGGTTCAAGAGAGTGATGCAGAGGATCAAGAGAGTGATGCAGAGGCTGAAGAGAGAGATGCAGAGGCTATAGAGAGTGATGCAGAGGCTCAAGAGAGTGATGCAGGGGTTCAAGAGAATGATGTAGAGGCTTTAGAGAAGGATGTAGAGGCTCAAGAGAATGATGCAGAGGCTCAGGAGAGTGATGCAGAGGATCAAGAGAGGGATGCAGAGGTTTAAGAGAGTGATGCAGAGGCTCAAGAGAGTGATGCAGAGGATCATGAGAGGGATACAGGAGTTCAAGAGAGGGATGAAGAGGCTCAAGAGAGTGATTCAGAGGCTTACGAGAGTGATGCAGAGGCTTAAGAGAGTGATGCAGAGGCTTAAGAGAGGGATGCAGAGGCTCAAGCGAGGGATGCAGAGGCTCAAGAGAGGGATGCAGAGGCTCAAGTGAGGGATGCAGAGGCACAAGAGAGGGATGCAGAGGCTCATGAGAGGGATGCAGGAGTTCAAGAGAGTGATGCAAAGGCTCAAGAAAGGTATATATTCATTTTTACCAATATTTAAATACTATTTCATGTAGTATCACGATATGTGATTTGGCCTTCAAATCTCAGATTTTCGCATAATATTGCATTTTAAGCAAGTTTTCTTGAATTTTGTTTCGTACTAAAAATCATCGAATTCAGCAATATTTTGACGTTTATCATCCCTTTTTCCTTTATGTGATATAAACAAAATATCATCGAATTAGGCAATATTTTGCTGTTTTTCCACGTTTTGGTGAATTTCAGTTTATTGCTATTAATTCACTAAATATACGATAAAAATGATGCAAGCACATAATTGAATAGAAATTAACCTTAAACACTTCATTTTCAATCAACTATTTGTATCTCGTTAAAATACTGAGTAAGATATTGGAAAGGGGAGAAGTTCTGTTTTTATTGCATATATCGACGTTTCAGCCGGATTAGAACGTTTTTACGTGTACATCTTCCATCGGTAATATAAACCGAAAATCAGGAACATTTTAGTTAATTTTAATGAAAACACATTGATTTTTATCATTTGTATTGGAAGCAACATCTTTATACGTCTTGGGATGCAGAGGCTCAAGAGAGGGATGCAGAGGCTTAAGAGAGGGATGCAGAGGCTCAAGAGAGGGATGCAGAGGCTTAAGAGAGTGATGCAGAGGCTGAAGAGAGTGTTGCAGAGGCTTAAGAGAGGGGATGCAGAGGCTCAAGAGAGTGATGCAGAGGCTGAAGAGAGAGATGCAGAGGCTGAAGAGAGTGTTGCAGAGGCTCAAGAGAGGGGATGCAGAGGCTTAAGAGAGGGTTGCAGAGGCTAAAAAGAGGGATGCAGCGGCTTAAGAGAGTGATGCAGAGGCTGAGGATAGTGTTGCAGAGGCTTAAGAGAGGGATGCAGAGGCTCAAGAGAGTGATGCAAAGGCTCAAGAGAGTGATGCAGAGGCTCAAGAGAGTGATGCAGAGGATCAAGAGGGTGATGAGAGTGTTGCAGAGGCTTAAGAGAGGGATGCAGAGGCAAAAGAGAGTGATGCATAGGCTCAAGAGAGTGATGCAGAAGCTGAAGAGAGTGTTGCAGAGGCTTAAGAGAGGGATGCAGAGGCTCAAGAGAGGGATGCAGAGGCTTAAGAGTGTGATGTAGAGGCTGAAGAGAGTGTTGCAGAGGCTTAAGAGAGGGATGCAGAGGCTCAAGAGAGTGATGCAAAGGCTCAAGAGAGTGATGCAGAGGTTCAAGAGAGTGATGCAGAGGATCAAGAGAGTGATGCAGAGGCTGAAGAGAGAGATGCAGAGGCTATAGAGAGTGATGCAGAGGCTCAAGAGAGTGATGCAGGGGTTCAAGAGAATGATGTAGAGGCTTTAGAGAAGGATGTAGAGGCTCAAGAGAATGATGCAGAGGCTCAGGAGAGTGATGCAGAGGATCAAGAGAGGGATGCAGAGGTTTAAGAGAGTGATGCAGAGGCTCAAGAGAGTGATGCAGAGGATCATGAGAGGGATACAGGAGTTCAAGAGAGGGATGAAGAGGCTCAAGAGAGTGATTCAGAGGCTTACGAGAGTGATGCAGAGGCTTAAGAGAGTGATGCAGAGGCTTAAGAGAGGGATGCAGAGGCTCAAGCGAGGGATGCAGAGGCTCAAGAGAGGGATGCAGAGGCTCAAGTGAGGGATGCAGAGGCACAAGAGAGGGATGCAGAGGCTCATGAGAGGGATGCAGGAGTTCAAGAGAGTGATGCAAAGGCTCAAGAAAGGTATATATTCATTTTTACCAATATTTAAATACTATTTCATGTAGTATCACGATATGTGATTTGGCCTTCAAATCTCAGATTTTCGCATAATATTGCATTTTAAGCAAGTTTTCTTGAATTTTGTTTCGTACTAAAAATCATCGAATTCAGCAATATTTTGACGTTTATCATCCCTTTTTCCTTTATGTGATATAAACAAAATATCATCGAATTAGGCAATATTTTGCTGTTTTTCCACGTTTTTGTGAATTTTCAGTTTATTGCTATTAATTCATTAAATATACGATAAAAATGATGCAAGCACATAATTGAATAGAAATTAACCTTAAACACTTCATTTTCAATCAACTATTTGTATCTCGTTAAAATACTGAGTAAGATATTGGAAAGGGGAGAAGTTCTGTTTTTATTGCATATATCGACGTTTCAGCCGGATTAGAACGGTTTTACGTGTACATCTTCCATCGGTAATATAAACCGAAAATCAGGAACATTTTAGTTAATTTTAATGAAAACACATTGATTTTTATCATTTGTATTGGAAGCAACATCTTTATACGTCTTGGGATGCAGAGGCTCAAGAGAGGGATGCAGAGGCTTAAGAGAGGGATGCAGAGGCTCAGAGAGGGATGCAGAGGCTTAAGAGAGTGATGCAGAGGCTGAAGAGAGAGATGCAGAGGCTATAGAGAGTGATGCAGAGGCTCAAGAGAGTGATGCAGGGGTTCAAGAGAATGATGTAGAGGCTTTAGAGAAGGATGTAGAGGCTCAAGAGAATGATGCAGAGGCTCAGGAGAGTGATGCAGAGGATCAAGAGAGGGGATGCAGAGGCTCAAGAGAGTGATGCAGAGGCTGAAGAGAGAGATGCAGAGGGTGAAGAGAGTGTTGCAGAGGCTCAAGAGAGGGATGCAGAGGCTTAAGAGAGGGTTGCAGAGGCTAAAAAGAGGGATGCAGCGGCTTAAGAGAGTGATGCAGAGGCTGAGGATAGTGTTGCAGAGGCTTAAGAGAGGGATGCAGAGGCTCAAGAGAGTGATGCAAAGGCTCAAGAGAGTGATGCAGAGGCTCAAGAGAGTGATGCAGAGGATCAAGAGGGTGATGCAGAGGGTGATGAGAGTGTTGCAGAGGCTTAAGAGAGGGATGCAGAGGCAAAAGAGAGTGATGCATAGGCTCAAGAGAGTGATGCAGAAGCTGAAGAGTGTTGCAGAGGCTTAAGAGAGGGATGCAGAGGCTTAAGAGAGGGATGCAGAGGCTTAAGAGTGTGATGTAGAGGCTGAAGAGAGTGTTGCAGAGGCTGAAGAGAGGGATGCAGAGGCTCAAGAGAGTGATGCAAAGGCTCAAGAGAATGATGCAGAGGTTCAAGAGAGTGATGCAGAGGATCAAGAGAGTGATGCAGAGGCTGAAGAGAGAGATGCAGAGGCTATAGAGAGTGATGCAGAGGCTCAAGAGAGTGATGCAGGGGTTCAAGAGAATGATGTAAAGGCTTTAGAGAAGGATGTAGAGGCTCAAGAGAATGATGCAGAGGCTCAGGAGAGTGATGCAGAGGATCAAGAGAGGGATGCAGAGGTTTAAGAGAGTGATGCAGAGGCTCAAGAGAGTGATGCAGAGGATCATGAGAGGGATTCAGGAGTTCAAGAGAGGGATGAAGAGGCTCAAGAGAGTGATTCAGAGGCTCAAGCGAGGGATGCAGAGGCTCAATAGAGGGATGCAGAGGCTCAAGTGAGGGATGCAGAGGCACAAGAGAGGGATGCAGAGGCTCATGAGAGGGATGCAGGAGTTCAAGAGAGTGATGCAAAGGCTCAAGAAAGGTATATATTCATTTTTACCAATATTTAAATACTATTTCATGTAGTATCACGATATGTGATTTGGCCTTCAAATCCCAGATTTTCGCATAATATTGCATTTTAAGCAAGTTTTCTTGCATTTTGTTTCGTACTAAAAATCATCGAATTCAGCAATATTTTGACGTTTATCATCCCTTTTTCCTTTATGTGATATAAACAAAATATCATCGAATTAGGCAATATTTTGCTGTTTTTCCACGTTTTTGTGAATTTTCAGTTTATTGCTATTAATTCATTAAATATACGATAAAAATGATGCAAAAACATAATTGATTAGAAATTAACCTTAAACACTTCATTTTCAATCAACTATTTGTTTCTCGTTAAAATACTGAGTAAGATATTGGAAAGGGGAGAAGTTCTGTTTTTATTGCATATAACGACGTTTCAGCCGGATTAGAGCGGTGTCACGTGTACATCTTCCATCGGTAATATAAGCATCACTCTCTTGAGCCTCTGCATCACTCTCTTAAACCTCTGCATCCCTCTCTTGATCCTCTGCATCACTCTCCTGAGCCTCTGCATCATTCTCTTGAGCCTCTACATCCTTCTCTAAAGCCTCTACATCATTCTCTTGAACCCCTGCATCACTCTCTTGAGCCTCTGCATCACTCTCTATAGCCTCTGCATCTCTCTCTCTTCAGCCTCTGCATCACTCTCTTGATCCTCTGCATCACTGTCTTGAACCTCTGCATCACTCTCTTGAGCCTTTGCATCACTCTCTTGAGCCTCTGCATCCCTCTCTTAATCCTCTGCAACACTCTCTTCAGCCTCTACATCACACTCTTAAGCCTCTGCATCCCTCTCTTGAGCCTCTGCATCCCTCTCTTAAGCCTCTGCAACACTCTTCAGCTTCTGCATCACTCTCTTCAGCCTATGCATCACTCTCTTTTGCCTCTGCATCCCTCTCTTAAGCCTCTGCAACACTCTCATCACCCTCTGCATCACCCTCTTGATCCTCTGCATCACTCTCTTGAACCTCTGCATCACTCTCTTGAGCCTTTGCATCACACTCTTGAGCCTCTGCATCCCTCTCTTAAGCCTCTGCAACACTATCCTCAGCCTCTGCATCACTCTCTTAAGCCGCTGCATCCCTCTCTTGAGAATCTGCAACACTCTCTTCAGCCTCTGCATCTCTCTCTTCAGCCTCTGCATCACTCTCTTGAGCCTCTGCATCCCCTCTCTTAAGCCTCTGCAACACTCTCTTCAGCCTCTGCATCACTCTCTTAAGCCTCTGCATCCCTCTCTTGAGCCTCTGCATCCCTCTCTTTAGCCTCTGCATCCCTCTCTTGAGCCTCTACATCCCTACATGCAAGAAAACTTGCTTAAAAAAGCAAAATTTGCGAAATTCTGAGATATGAAGGCTAAATCACATATCGTGAGAAAACATGAAGTAGTATCGAAATATTGGTAAAACGAATATATATACGTAAAATCACACTACATGAATAACGTGAAAAAAGTTACTATATTACCATATTTGAGGATTTTAACTTCAAATCATAGAGCGAGGTTTCGTATTATTTAGATCCAAGAAAAAACATATGACAATGTTGTTTCAAATACAAATGATAAAAATCAATGTGTTTTCATTAGAATTAACTAAAATGTTCCTGATTTTCCGTTTATATTACCGATTTTCCGTTTATATTACACGTGAAACCGCTCTAATCCGGCTGAAACGTCGATATATGCAATAAAAACAGAACTTCTCCCCTTTCCAATATCTTTCTTAGTATTTTAACGAGAAACAAATAGTTGATTGAAAATGAAGTGAATAAGGTTAATTTCTAATCAATTATGTGTTTGCATCATTTTTATCGTATATATAATGAATTAATAGCAATAAACTCAAAATTCACAAAAACGTGGAAAAACAGCAAAATATTGCCTAATTCGATGATATTTTGTTTATATCACATAAAGGAAAAGGGAATGATAAACGTCAAAATATTGCTGAATTCTCCCTATCACCTTTCTTGAAAGTCGGTACGACATTTGCCTCCTTCCAGCAACTGGGAAATTCTCCCGACATAAGTGACTCATTAAAGATCATTGCCAGAGGCACGCTGAGAGCCTGCACTGCCTCTTTAAGTATCCACGGTGATACTTTGTATGGTCCAACAGCTTTATTTGCATCCAGTGTTGTCAACTGTTTCATTACCTCCTCTGCTGTCACCTCTATACCTGATAATCTTTTATCTAGGTTAATCGCTTCTAACAATGGGAGCTGCTCAGGCTCGGTTGTGAACACTCCATGGAATTTTGCATTCAGTACCTCGCAGATTTCCTTGTCACTTTCTGTATATGCCCCTTCTGTTTTCCTCAATCTTGTCAATTGGTCATTTACCGACATCTTCCTTCTTATATGGCTATGTAGTAATTTAGGTTGCTTTTTCGCTTTGACTGCAATATCATTCTCATAATTTCTTTCCGACACTCGTCTTATGTTAATGTAATCATTCCTAGCTCTGTTACATCTAATCCTGTTGTCCTCTGTCCTTTGTCTTCTGTACTTCCTCCAATCCCTCCTGCTTCTCACCTTTGCTTCCTGACACTGTCTATTAAACCATGGGTTATTATATTCCCTCCTGCTTTTTTCCTTTATTGTTGGAATAAATCTCTCTTCAGCCTCCTTGCATTTCAATATGACTTGGTTCATCATACTTTGCACTGTTTTTCCTCTAAGGTCTTCCTTCCACTGCACTTCTCCCAGGTAGTCCCTTATCCTTCTGTAGTCCCCTTTTCTGTAATCAAGTCTCCTTTCCCGGACCTCTTGTCCTTTGGTCACAATTTTAAGCTCCATCATGTAGTCAAAGACTAGGACACAATGATCACTGGCTCCTAGTGGTATTTCATGTTCCACCTGCTCGATGTCTTCTACATTCTGGGTGAAAATGAGATCTAAGAGGCTGCACGTATCCCCTCCTCTTTCCCTAGTATCTTCCTTCACATGCTGTGTTAGGAAATTCCTGTCAATAACGTCTACCAGCTTCGCTCCCCAGGTCTCCTCCCCGCCATGGGGATTCTTCGTTTCCCAATTATATCTCTCCATGATTTAGGTCCCCCATGACCAGCAGCTTCGCTCTCATTCTATGCTCTATAGTTGCTGCCCTTTGTGTGTGTGTGTGTGTGTATTATACTATATTCCTGTTAAAAGTCCAGCCCGTCCTCATAAATAAAGTCCAGAGTTCATTCCATGCACCCGGCAAACACCCATTTTATGAAAGGAAAACGGTTTACACACGACTCACAACTGATGACATCCGAACACTTCCGGAACAAGTGCTTCGCTTACGAATTTTGTTCGAACCACAACGCTGTAAATGCTTCACCCACGTACTTCAAATACAAATAATCGCCAACACAACCTAAACACCTAACCTAACTAATGCCTAAATATGCACAGTAAAGTCAAGAGTTCATTCCATGCACCCGGCAAACACCCTTTTTATGAAAGGAAAAGGGTTTACACACGACTCACAACTGATGACATCCGAACACTTCCTGAACAAGTGCTTCGCTTACGAATTTTGTTTGAGCCTCAAGAGGAGCAAGAGAGTGATGCAGAGGCTTGAGAGAATAATGCAGAGGCTGAAGAGAATAATGCAGAGGCTTAAGAGAGGGATGCAGAGGCTCAAGAGAGTGATGGAGAGGCTCAAGAGAGTGAAGCAGAGGCTCAACAGAGTGATTCAGAGGCTTACGAGAGTGATGCAGAGGCTTAAGAGAGTGATGCAGAAGCTTAAGAGAGGGATGCAAAGGCTCAAGAGAGTGATGCAAAGGCTCAAGAGAGTGATGCAGAGGCTTAAGAGAGGGATGCAGAGGCTCAAGAGAAAGATGTAGAGGCTCAAGTGAGGGATGCAAAGGCTTATGGGAGGGATGCAGGAGTTAAAGAGAGTGATGCAGAGGCTCAAGAGAGGCATGCAGAGTGACTTTTTTTCACGTTATTCATGTAGTGTGATTTTACGTATATATATTCGTTTTTACCAATATGTCGATACTACTTCTTGTTTTCTCACGATATGTGATTTGGCCTTCAAATCTCAGAATTTCGCTTATTTTGCATTTTTAAGCACGTTTTCTTGAATTTTGTTTAGTACTAAAAATCATCGAATTTAGCAATATTTTGACCTTTATCATCCCCTTTCCTTTATGTGATTTAAACAAAATATCATCGAATTAGGCAATATTTTGCCGTTTTTCCACGTTTTTTGAATTTTCAGTTTATTGTTATTATTTCATTAAATATACGAGAAAAATTATGTAAACACATAATTGATCAGAAAATAACCTTAAATACTTCATTTTCAATCATCTATTTGTTTCTCGTTAAAATACTGAGTAAGAGTTTGAAAAGGGGAGAAGATCTGTTTTTATTGCATATATCGACGTTTCAGCCGGATTAGAACGGTTTTACGTGTACATCTTCCATCGGTAATATAAACCAAAAATCAGGAACATTTTATTAAATTTTAATGAAAACTCATTGATTTTTATCATTTGTATTGGAAGCAACATCTTTATACGTCTTATCTAGGGTCTAAAAAATACAAAACGTCGCTTTATGATTCGAAGTTAAAATCCTCAAATTTGGTATAATAATGACTTTTTCACGTTTTTCATGTAGTTTGATATTACGCAAATATATTCTTTTTTACCAATATTGCGATACTATTTCATGTAGTATCACGATATGTGATTTGGCCTTCATATCTCAGATTATCGCATAATATTGCATTTTAAGCAAGTTTTCTTGCATTTTGTTTTGTACTAAAACTTATCGAATTCAGCAATATTTTGACGTTTATCATCCTCTTTTCCTTTATGTGATATAAACAAAATATCATCGAATTAGGCAATATTTTGCTGTTTTTCCACGTTTTTGTGAATTTTCAGTTTATTGTTATTAATTCATTAAATATACGATAAAAATGATGCAAACACATAATTGATTAGAAATTAATCTTAAACACTTCATTTTCAAACAACTATTTGTTTCTCGTTAAAATACTGAGTATGATATTGAAAAGGGGATAGGTTCTGTTTTTATTGCATATATCGACGTTTCAGCCGGATTAGAGCGGTTTTACGTGTAAATCTTCCATCGGTAATATAAACGGAAAATCAGGAACATTTAAGTTAATTCTAATGAAAACAAATTGATTTTTATCATTTGTATTTAAAACAACATTGTCATGTCTTTTCTTGGATCTAAATAATACGAAACCTCGCTCTATGATTTGAAGTTAAAATCCTCAAATATGGTAATATAGTGACTTTTTTCACGTTATTCATGTAGTGAGATTTTACGTATTCGTTTTTACCAATATTTCGATACTACTTCATGTTTTCTCACGATATGAGATTTGGCCTTCAAATCTCAGAATTTCGCAAATTTTGCATTTTTAAGCAAGTTTTCTTGCATTTTATTTTGTACTAAAAATCATCGAATTTAGCAATATTTTGACCTTTATTATCCCCTTTTCCTTTATGTGATTTAAACCAAATATCATCGAATTAGGCCGTTTTTCCACGTTTTTGTGAATTTTCAGTTTATTGTTATTAATTCATTAAATATACGATAAAAATGATGCAAACACATAATTGATCAGAAAATAACCTTAAATACTTCATTTTCAATCATCTATTTGTTTCTCTTTAAAATACTGAGTAAGATATTGAAAAGGGGAGAAGTTCTGTTATATAGCGACGTTTCAGCCGGAATAGAACGGTTTTACGTGTACATCTTCCATCGGTAATATAAACCGAAAATCAGGAACATTTTAGTTAATTTTAATGAAAACACATTGATTGTTATCATTTGTATTGGAAGCAACATCTTTATACGTCTTGGGATGCAGAGGCTCAAGAGAGGGATGCAGAGGCTTAAGAGAGGGATGCAGAGGCTCAAGAGAGGGATGCAGAGGCTTAAGAGAGTGATGCAGAGGCTGAAGAGAGTGTTGCAGAGGCTTAAGAGAGGGGATGCAGAGGCTCAAGAGAGTGATGCAGAGGCTGAAGAGAGAGATGCAGAGGCTATAGAGAGTGATGCAGAGGCTCAAGAGAGTGATGCAGGGTTCAAGAGAATGATGTAGAGGCTTTAGAGAAGAATGTAGAGGCTCAAGAGAATGATGCAGAGGCTTAGGAGAGTGATGCAGAGGATCAAGAGAGGGATGCAGAGGCTCAAGAGAGTGATGCAGAGGCTGAAGAGAGATGCAGAGGGTGAAGAGAGTGTTGCAGAGGCTCAAGAGAGGGATGCAGAGGCTTAAGAGAGGGTTGCAGAGGCTAAAAAGAGGGATGCAGCGGCTTAAGAGAGTGATGCAGAGGCTGAGGATAGTGTTGCAGAGGCTTAAGAGAGGGATGCAGAGGCTCAAGAGAGTGATGCAAAGGCTCAAGAGAGTGATGCAGAGGCTCAAGAGAGTGATGCAGAGGATCAAGAGGGTGATGCAGAGGGTGATGAGAGTGTTGCAGAGGCTTAAGAGAGGGATGCAGAGGCAAAAGAGAGTGATGCATAGGCTCAAGAGAGTGATGCAGAAGCTGAAGAGTGTTGCAGAGGCTTAAGAGAGGGATGCAGAGGCTCAAGAGAGGATGCAGAGGCTTAAGAGTGTGATGTAGAGGCTGAAGAGAGTGTTGCAGAGGCTTAAGAGAGGGATGCAGAGGCTCAAGAGAGTGATGCAAAGGCTCAAGAGAGTGATGCAGAGGTTCAAGAGAGTGATGCAGAGGATCAAGAGAGTGATGCAGAGGCTGAAGAGAGAGATGCAGAGGCTATAGAGAGTGATGCAGAGGCTCAAGAGAGTGATGCAGGGGTTCAAGAGAATGATGTAGAGGCTTTAGAGAAGGATGTAGAGGCTCAAGAGAATGATGCAGAGGCTCAGGAGAGTGATGCAGAGGATCAAGAGAGGGATGCAGAGGTTTAAGAGAGTGATGCAGAGGCTCAAGAGAGTGATGCAGAGGATCATGAGAGGGATACAGGAGTTCAAGAGAGGGATGAAGAGGCTCAAGAGAGTGATTCAGAGGCTTACGAGAGTGATGCAGAGGCTTAAGAGAGTGATGCAGAGGCTTAAGAGAGGGATGCAGAGGCTCAAGCGAGGGATGCAGAGGCTCAAGAGAGGGATGCAGAGGCTCAAGTGAGGGATGCAGAGGCACAAGAGAGGGATGCAGAGGCTCATGAGAGGGATGCAGGAGTTCAAGAGAGTGATGCAAAGGCTCAAGAAAGGTATATATTCATTTTTACCAATATTTAAATACTATTTCATGTAGTATCACGATATGTGATTTGGCCTTCAAATCCCAGATTTTCGCATAATATTGCATTTTAAGCAAGTTTTCTTGCATTTTGTTTCGTACTAAAAATCATCGAATTCAGCAATATTTTGACGTTTATCATCCCTTTTTCCTTTATGTGATATAAACAAAATATCATCGAATTAGGCAATATTTTGCTGTTTTTCCACGTTTTTGTGAATTTTCAGTTTATTGCTATTAATTCATTAAATATACGATAAAAATGATGCAAAAACATAATTGATTAGAAATTAACCTTAAACACTTCATTTTCAATCAACTATTTGTTTCTCGTTAAAATACTGAGTAAGATATTGGAAAGGGGAGAAGTTCTGTTTTTATTGCATATAACGACGTTTCAGCCGGATTAGAGCGGTGTCACGTGTACATCTTCCATCGGTAATATAAGCATCACTCTCTTGAGCCTCTGCATCACTCTCTTAAACCTCTGCATCCCTCTCTTGATCCTCTGCATCACTCTCCTGAGCCTCTGCATCATTCTCTTGAGCCTCTACATCCTTCTCTAAAGCCTCTACATCATTCTCTTGAACCCCTGCATCACTCTCTTGAGCCTCTGCATCACTCTCTATAGCCTCTGCATCTCTCTCTCTTCAGCCTCTGCATCACTCTCTTGATCCTCTGCATCACTGTCTTGAACCTCTGCATCACTCTCTTGAGCCTTTGCATCACTCTCTTGAGCCTCTGCATCCCTCTCTTAATCCTCTGCAACACTCTCTTCAGCCTCTACATCACACTCTTAAGCCTCTGCATCCCTCTCTTGAGCCTCTGCATCCCTCTCTTAAGCCTCTGCAACACTCTTCAGCTTCTGCATCACTCTCTTCAGCCTATGCATCACTCTCTTTTGCCTCTGCATCCCTCTCTTAAGCCTCTGCAACACTCTCATCACCCTCTGCATCACCCTCTTGATCCTCTGCATCACTCTCTTGAACCTCTGCATCACTCTCTTGAGCCTTTGCATCACACTCTTGAGCCTCTGCATCCCTCTCTTAAGCCTCTGCAACACTATCCTCAGCCTCTGCATCACTCTCTTAAGCCGCTGCATCCCTCTCTTGAGAATCTGCAACACTCTCTTCAGCCTCTGCATCTCTCTCTTCAGCCTCTGCATCACTCTCTTGAGCCTCTGCATCCCCTCTCTTAAGCCTCTGCAACACTCTCTTCAGCCTCTGCATCACTCTCTTAAGCCTCTGCATCCCTCTCTTGAGCCTCTGCATCCCTCTCTTTAGCCTCTGCATCCCTCTCTTGAGCCTCTACATCCCTACATGCAAGAAAACTTGCTTAAAAAAGCAAAATTTGCGAAATTCTGAGATATGAAGGCTAAATCACATATCGTGAGAAAACATGAAGTAGTATCGAAATATTGGTAAAACGAATATATATACGTAAAATCACACTACATGAATAACGTGAAAAAAGTTACTATATTACCATATTTGAGGATTTTAACTTCAAATCATAGAGCGAGGTTTCGTATTATTTAGATCCAAGAAAAAACATATGACAATGTTGTTTCAAATACAAATGATAAAAATCAATGTGTTTTCATTAGAATTAACTAAAATGTTCCTGATTTTCCGTTTATATTACCGATGGAATATGTACACGTGAAACCGCTCTAATCCGGCTGAAACGTCGATATATGCAATAAAAACAGAACTTCTCCCCTTTCCAATATCTTTCTTAGTATTTTAACGAGAAACAAATAGTTGATTGAAAATGAAGTGAATAAGGTTAATTTCTAATCAATTATGTGTTTGCATCATTTTTATCGTATATATAATGAATTAATAGCAATAAACTCAAAATTCACAAAAACGTGGAAAAACAGCAAAATATTGCCTAATTCGATGATATTTTGTTTATATCACATAAAGGAAAAGGGAATGATAAACGTCAAAATATTGCTGAATTCTCCCTATCACCTTTCTTGAAAGTCGGTACGACATTTGCCTCCTTCCAGCAACTGGGAAATTCTCCCGACATAAGTGACTCATTAAAGATCATTGCCAGAGGCACGCTGAGAGCCTGCACTGCCTCTTTAAGTATCCACGGTGATACTTTGTATGGTCCAACAGCTTTATTTGCATCCAGTGTTGTCAACTGTTTCATTACCTCCTCTGCTGTCACCTCTATACCTGATAATCTTTTATCTAGGTTAATCGCTTCTAACAATGGGAGCTGCTCAGGCTCGGTTGTGAACACTCCATGGAATTTTGCATTCAGTACCTCGCAGATTTCCTTGTCACTTTCTGTATATGCCCCTTCTGTTTTCCTCAATCTTGTCAATTGGTCATTTACCGACATCTTCCTTCTTATATGGCTATGTAGTAATTTAGGTTGCTTTTTCGCTTTGACTGCAATATCATTCTCATAATTTCTTTCCGACACTCGTCTTATGTTAATGTAATCATTCCTAGCTCTGTTACATCTAATCCTGTTGTCCTCTGTCCTTTGTCTTCTGTACTTCCTCCAATCCCTCCTGCTTCTCACCTTTGCTTCCTGACACTGTCTATTAAACCATGGGTTATTATATTCCCTCCTGCTTTTTTCCTTTATTGTTGGAATAAATCTCTCTTCAGCCTCCTTGCATTTCAATATGACTTGGTTCATCATACTTTGCACTGTTTTTCCTCTAAGGTCTTCCTTCCACTGCACTTCTCCCAGGTAGTCCCTTATCCTTCTGTAGTCCCCTTTTCTGTAATCAAGTCTCCTTTCCCGGACCTCTTGTCCTTTGGTCACAATTTTAAGCTCCATCATGTAGTCAAAGACTAGGACACAATGATCACTGGCTCCTAGTGGTATTTCATGTTCCACCTGCTCGATGTCTTCTACATTCTGGGTGAAAATGAGATCTAAGAGGCTGCACGTATCCCCTCCTCTTTCCCTAGTATCTTCCTTCACATGCTGTGTTAGGAAATTCCTGTCAATAACGTCTACCAGCTTCGCTCCCCAGGTCTCCTCCCCGCCATGGGGATTCTTCGTTTCCCAATTATATCTCTCCATGATTTAGGTCCCCCATGACCAGCAGCTTCGCTCTCATTCTATGCTCTATAGTTGCTGCCCTTTGTGTGTGTGTGTGTGTGTATTATACTATATTCCTGTTAAAAGTCCAGCCCGTCCTCATAAATAAAGTCCAGAGTTCATTCCATGCACCCGGCAAACACCCATTTTATGAAAGGAAAACGGTTTACACACGACTCACAACTGATGACATCCGAACACTTCCGGAACAAGTGCTTCGCTTACGAATTTTGTTCGAACCACAACGCTGTAAATGCTTCACCCACGTACTACAAATACAAATAATCGCCAACACAAACCTAACACCTAACCTAACTAATGCCTAAATATGCACAGTAAAGTCAAGAGTTCATTCCATGCACCCGGCAAACACCCTTTTTATGAAAGGAAAAGGGTTTACACACGACTCACAACTGATGACATCCGAACACTTCCTGAACAAGTGCTTCGCTTACGAATTTTGTTTGAGCCTCAAGAGGAGCAAGAGAGTGATGCAGAGGCTTGAGAGAATAATGCAGAGGCTGAAGAGAATAATGCAGAGGCTTAAGAGAGGGATGCAGAGGCTCAAGAGAGTGATGGAGAGGCTCAAGAGAGTGAAGCAGAGGCTCAACAGAGTGATTCAGAGGCTTACGAGAGTGATGCAGAGGCTTAAGAGAGTGATGCAGAAGCTTAAGAGAGGGATGCAAAGGCTCAAGAGAGTGATGCAAAGGCTCAAGAGAGTGATGCAGAGGCTTAAGAGAGGGATGCAGAGGCTCAAGAGAAAGATGTAGAGGCTCAAGTGAGGGATGCAAAGGCTTATGGGAGGGATGCAGGAGTTTAAAGAGAGTGATGCAGAGGCTCAAGAGAGGCATGCAGAGTGACTTTTTTTTCACGTTATTCATGTAGTGTGATTTTACGTATATATATTCGTTTTTACCAATATGTCGATACTACTTCTTGTTTTCTCACGATATGTGATTTGGCCTTCAAATCTCAGAATTTCGCTTATTTTGCATTTTTAAGCACGTTTTCTTGAATTTTGTTTAGTACTAAAAATCATCGAATTTAGCAATATTTTGACCTTTATCATCCCCTTTCCTTTATGTGATTTAAACAAAATATCATCGAATTAGGCAATATTTTGCCGTTTTTCCACGTTTTTTTGAATTTTCAGTTTATTGTTATTATTTCATTAAATATACGAGAAAAATTATGTAAACACATAATTGATCAGAAAATAACCTTAAATACTTCATTTTCAATCATCTATTTGTTTCTCGTTAAAATACTGAGTAAGAGTTTGAAAAGGGGAGAAGATCTGTTTTTATTGCATATATCGACGTTTTCAGCCGGATTAGAACGGTTTTACGTGTACATCTTCCATCGGTAATATAAACCAAAAATCAGGAACATTTATTAAATTTTAATGAAAACTCATTGATTTTTATCATTTGTATTGGAAGCAACATCTTTATACGTCTTATCTAGGGTCTAAAAATACAAAACGTCGCTTTATGATTCGAAGTTAAAATCCTCAAATTTGGTATAATAATGACTTTTTCACGTTTTTCATGTAGTTTGATATTACGCAAATATATTCTTTTTTACCAATATTGCGATACTATTTCATGTAGTATCACGATATGTGATTTGGCCTTCATATCTCAGATTATCGCATAATATTGCATTTTAAGCAAGTTTTCTTGCATTTTGTTTTGTACTAAAACTTATCGAATTCAGCAATATTTGACGTTTATCATCCTCTTTTCCTTTATGTGATATAAACAAAATATCATCGAATTAGGCAATATTTTGCTGTTTTTCCACGTTTTTGTGAATTTTCAGTTTATTGTTATTAATTCATTAAATATACGATAAAAATGATGCAAACACATAATTGATTAGAAATTAATCTTAAACACTTCATTTTCAAACAACTATTCGTTTCTCGTTAAAATACTGAGTATGATATTGAAAAGGGGATAGGTTCTGTTTTTATTGCATATATCGACGTTTCAGCCGGATTAGAGCGGTTTTTACGTGTAAATCTTCCATCGGTAATATAACGGAAAATCAGGAACATTTAAGTTAATTCTAATGAAAACAAATTGATTTTTATCATTTGTATTTAAAACAACATTGTCATGTCTTTTCTTGGATCTAAATAATACGAAACCTCGCTCTATGATTTGAAGTTAAATCCTCAAATATGGTAATATAGTGACTTTTTTCACGTTATTCATGTAGTGAGATTTTACGTATTCGTTTTTACCAATATTTCGATACTACTTCATGTTTTCTCACGATATGAGATTTGGCCTTCAATCTCAGAATTTCGCAAATTTTGCATTTTAAGCAAGTTTTCTTGCATTTTATTTTGTACTAAAAATCATCGAATTTAGCAATATTTGACCTTTATTATCCCCTTTTCCTTTATGTGATTTAAACCAAATATCATCGAATTAGGCCGTTTTTCCACGTTTTTGTGAATTTTCAGTTTATTGTTATTAATTCATTAAATATACGATAAAAATGATGCAAACACATAATTGATCAGAAAATAACCTTAAATACTTCATTTTCAATCATCTATTTGTTTCTCTTTAAAATACTGAGTAAGATATTGAAAAGGGGAGAAGTTCTGTTTTTATTGCATATAGCGACGTTTCAGCCGGAATAGAACGGTTTTACGTGTACATCTTCCATCGGTATTATAAACCGAAAATCAGGAACATTTTAGTTAATTTAATGAAAACACATTGATTGTTATCATTTGTATTGGAAGCAACATCTTTATACGTCTTGGGATGCAGAGGCTCAAGCGAGGGATGCAGAGGCTTAAGAGAGGGATGCAGAGGCTCAAGAGAGGGATGCAGAGGCTTAAGAGAGTGATGCAGAGGCTGAAGAGAGTGTTGCAGAGGCTTAAGAGAGGGGATGCAGAGGCTCAAGAGAGTGATGCAGAGGCTGAAGAGAGAGATGCAGAGGCTGAAGAGAGTGTTGCAGAGGCTCAAGAGAGGGATGCAGAGGCTTAAGAGAGGGTTGCAGAGGCTAAAAAGAGGGATGCAGAGGCTCAAGAGAGTGATGCAAAGGCTCAAGAGAGTGATGCAGAGGCTCAAGAGAGTGATGCAAAGGATCAAGAGGGTGATGCAGAGGTTGATGAGAGTGTTGCAGAGGCTTAAGAGAGGGATGCAGAGGCACAAGAGAGTGATGCATAGGCTCAAGAGAGTGATGCAGAAGCTGAAGAGAGTGTTGCAGAGGCTTAAGAGAGGGATGCAGAGGCTCAAGAGAGGGATGCAGAGGCTTAAGAGTGTGATGTAGAGGCTGAAGAGAGTGTTGCAGAGGCTGAAGAGAGGGATGCAGAGGCTCAAGAGAGTGATGCAAAGGCTCAAGAGAATGATGCAGAGGTTCAAGAGAGTGATGCAGAGGATCAAGAGAGTGATGCAGAGGCTGAAGAGAGAGATGCAGAGGCTATAGAGAGTGATGCAGAGCCTCAAGAGAGTGATGCAGGGGTTCAAGAGAATGATGTAAAGGCTTTAGAGAAGGATGTAGAGGCTCAAGAGAATGATGCAGAGGCTCAGGAGAGTGATGCAGAGGATCAAGAGAGGGATGCAGAGGTTTAAGAGAGTGATGCAGAGGCTCAAGAGAGTGATGCAGAGGATCATGAGAGGGATTCAGGAGTTCAAGAGAGGGATGAAGAGGCTCAAGAGAGTGATTCAGAGGCTTACGAGAGTGATGCAGAGGCTTAAGAGAGGGATGCAGAGGCATCCCTCTCGTGAGCATTTGCATCACTCTCCCAAGCCTATGCATCCCGCTCTTGAGCCTCTGGATCACTCCCACGAGCCTCTGCATCCCTCTCTTGTGCCTCTGCATCCCCTCTCTTGAGCCTTTGCATCCCTCTCTTGATCCTCTGCATCTCTCTCTTAAGCCTCTGCATCACTCTCTTAAGCCTCTGCATCACTCTCTTGAGCCTCTGCATCATTCTCCTAACCCTCTGCATCACTCTCATGAGCCTCTGCATAACTCTCTTGAGCCTCTGCATCACTCTCATGAGCCTCTGTATCCCTCTCTTGAGCCTCTGCAACACTCTAGTAAGCCTCTGCATCACTCTCTTAAGCCTCTGATTCCCTCTCTTTGTCGTCTGCATCACTCTCTTAAGCCTCTGCATCACTCTCTTCAGCCTCTGCTTCACTCTCTTAAGCCTCTGTATCACTCCCTTGAGCCTCTGCATCATTCTCTTGAGCCTCTGCATCCCTCTCTTAAGCCTCTACATCATTCTCTTAAGCCTCTGCATCACTCTCTTGAGCCTCTACATCACTCTCTTCAGCCTCTGCATAACTCTCTGGAGCCTCTGCATCCCTCTCTGGAGCCTCAGCATCCCTCTCTTGAGCCTCTACAGAACTCCCTTTAGCCTCTTCATCATTCTCTTGAGCCTCTGCATCCCTCTCGTGATCCTTTGCATCACTCTCCCAAGCCTATGCATCCCTCTCTTGAGCCTCTGCATCACTCTCACGAGCCTCTGCATCCCTCTCTTGTGCCTCTGCATCCCCTCTCCTGAGCCTCTGCATCCCTCTCTTGAGCCTCTGCATCTCAATCTTAAGCCTCTGCTTCACTCTCTTAAGCCTCTGCATCACTCTCTTGAGCCTCTGCATCCCTCTCTTAAGCCTCTACATCATTCTCTTGAGCCTCTGCATAACTCTCTTGAGCTTCTGAGTCACTCTCTTAAGCCTCTGCATCACTCTCTTGAGCCTCTACATCACTCTCTTCAGCCTCTGCATAACTCTCTGGAGCCTCTGCATCCCTCTCTGGAGCCTCAGCATCCCTCTCTTGAGCCTCTACAGCACTCCCTTTAGCCTCTTCATCATTCTCTTGAGCCTCTGCATCCCTCTCGTGAGCCTTTGCATCACTCTCCCAAGCCTATGCATCCCTCTCTTAAGCCTCTGCATCACACTCACGAGCCTCTGCATCCCTCTCTTGTGCCTCTGCATCCCCTCTCTTGAGCCTCTGCATCCCTCTCTTGAGCCTCTGCATCTCAATCTTAAGCCTCTGCATCACTCTCTTAAGCCTCTGCATCACTCTCTTGAGCCTCTGCATCATTCTCTTAAGCCTCTACATCACTCTCTTGAGCCTCTGCATGACTCTCTTATGCCTCTGCATCCCTCTCTTGATCATTTGCGTCACTCTCTTGAGCCACTGCATCATTCTCTTGAGCCTCTGCATGACTCTCTTATGCCTCTGCATCCCTCTCTTGATCATTTGCGTCACTCTCTTGAGCCACTGCATCATTCTCTTAAGCCTCTGCATCCCTCTCTTGATCATCTGCATCACTCTCGTAAGCCTCTGAATCACTCTCGTGTGCCTCGGCATCACTCTCTTGAGCTCCTGCATCCCTATCTTGAGCCTCTGCATCCCTCTCTTGAGCCTCTGCATCCCTCTCTTACGCCTCTGCATCACTCTCTTATGTCTCTGCATCACTCTCGTAAGCCTCTTAATCACTCTCCTGAGCATCTGCATTCCTCTCTTGAGACTGCATCACTCTCTTGAGCCTCTGCGTCACTCTCTTAAGCCTCTGCATCTCTAACTTCAGCCTCTGCATCACTCTATGGAGCCTCTGCATCCCTCTCTGGAGCCTCAGCACCCCTCTCTTGAGCCGCAGCAGCACTCTCTTGAGCCTCTTCATCATTATCTTGTGCCTCTGCATCCCTCTCTTAAGCCTCTGCTTCACTCTCTTGAGCCGCTGCATCCCTCTCTTAAGCCTCTGCATCATTCTCTTGAGCCTCTGCATCCCTCTCTTGAACTCCTGCATCCCTCTCTTGAGCCTTTGCATCACTATCTTAAGCCTATGCATCCTTCTCTTGAGCCTCTGCATCACTCTCAAGAGCCTCTGCATTCCTCTCATGTGCCTCTGCATCCCCTCACTTGAGCCTCTGCTTCCCTCTCTTGAGCCTCTGCATCCCTCTCTTGAGCCTCTGCATCCCTCTCTTGAGCCTCTGCATCCCTCTCTTAAGCCACTGCATCACTCTCTTGAGCCTATTCATCACTCTCTTGAGCCTCTGCATCACTCTCTTGACCCTCTGCATCCCTCTCCTACGCCTCTGCGTCACTCTCTTAAGCCTCTGCATCTCTAACTTCAGCCTCTGCATCACTCTATGGAGCCTCTGCATCCCTCTCTGGAGCCTCAGCACCCCTCTCTTGAGCCGTAGCAGCACTCTCTTGAGCCTCTACATCATTCTCTTAAGCCTCTGCATCCCTCTCTTGATCATCTGCATCACTCTCGTAAGCCTATGCATCACTCTCTTGAGCCTCGGCAGAACTCTCTTGAGCCTCTGCATCACTCTCTTTAGCCTCTGCATCCCTCTCTTGAGCCTCTTCATCTTTCTCTTGTGCCTCTGCATCCCTCACTTGATCCTCTGCATCCCTCTCTTGAGCCTCTGCATCCCTATCTTGACCCTCTGCATCCCTCTCTTGAGCCTCTGCATCCCTCTCTTACGCCTCTGCATCACTCTCTTAAGTCTCTGCATCACTCTCGAAAGCCTCTCAATCACTCTCTTGAGCCTCTGCATTCCTCTCTTGAGCCTCTGCACCACTCTCTTCAGCCTCTGCATCACTCTCTTTAGCCTCTGCATCCCTCTCTTGAGCCTCTGCATCACTCTCTTGAGCCTCTGCATTACTCTCTTGAGCCTCTACATCCCTCTCTTAAGCCTCTGAATCCCTCTCTTGAGGCCTCTGCATTACTCTCTCGAGCCTCTGCATCACGCTCATGATCCTCTGCATCACTCTCTTGAGCCTCTGCATCACTCTCTTGAGCCTCTGCCTCACTCTCTAGACCCTCTGCATCACTCTCTTCAGCCTCTGCATCACTCTCTTAAGCCTCTGCATCACTCTCCTGAGCCTCTGCATCACTCTCTTGAGCCTCTACATCACTCTTTTGAGCCTCTGCATCACTCTCTTCAGCCTGTGCATCACTTTCTTAAGCCTCTGCATCACTCTCTTGAGCTTCTGCCTTACTCTCTTGAGCCTCTACATCCGACTCTTGAGCCTCTGCATCACTCTCTTAAGCCTCTGCATTCCTATGTTGATCGTTTGCATCACTCTCATGAGCCTCTGCATCATTCTCTTGAGCCTCTGCATCCCTCTCTTAAGCCTCTACATCATTCTCTTGAGCCTCTGCATCACTCTTGAGCCTCTTTGTCACTCTCTTAAGCCTCTGCATCTCTAACTTCAGCCTCTGCATCACTCTCTGGAGCCTCTGCATCACTCTCTGGAGCCTCAGCATCCCTCTCTTGAGCCTCAGCAGCACTCTCTTGAGCCTCTTCATCATTTTCTTGTGCCTCTGCATCCCTCTCTTAAGCCTCTGCTTCACTCTCATCAGCCTCGCTCCAAAATTTCGCTCAAGGGTCGAATTTGCGATGTTTGGGATATTTTGAAAACTGCAGGTGGGTTTGGGCAAAATGTGACCCATCGCCGCTCTCAGTAATTGGCATATTTTCGGTATAAAATGTCGTAATTTCAAACTGCGAATACGTGAAGAGAGCCAGAATTTGGCTCCAAAATAAGGCTTCAGGGTCGAATTTGGGATGTTTGGGATATTTTTAAAACTGCAGGGAGGGTTTGGGCCTAATGTGATCCATCGCCGCTTTCCGTAATTGACATATTTTCAGTATAAAAAGTCATAATTTCAAACTGCGAATACGTGCAGAGAGCTAGAATTTGGCTATAAAGTATGGCTCAAGAGTCGAATTTGGGATGTTTGGGATATTTGAAAACTGCAAGCGGGGTTTGGGCAAAATGTGACGCATCGCTGCTTTCAGTAATTGGCATATTTTCCGTATAAAAAGTCATAATTTCAAACTGCAAATACGTGCAGAGAGCCAGAATTTGGCCCCAAAATAACGCTCCCGGGTCGAATTTGGGATGTTTGGTATATTTTGAAAACTGCAGGGGGGTTTGGGCAAAATGTGACCCATCGCCGCTCTCAGTAATTGGCATATTTTCGGTATAAAATGACGTCATTTCAAAGGGCGAATACGTGCAGAAAGCTAGAATTTGGCTCCAAAATATGGCTCAAAGGTCGAATTTGGATGTTTGGGATATTTTGCAAACTGCAGGGGGGTTTGGGCAAAACGTGACCCATCGTTTCTTTCAGTAATTGGCATATTTTCAAGCGTCAAGTTTTGGACGTTTGGGATAAAAAGTCGTAATTTCAAACAGCGAATACGTGCAGAGAGCCAAAATTTGGCTCCAAAAACATTCTCAAGGATCGAATTTGGGATGTTTGGGAAGTTTTGAAAACTGCAAGGAGGGGGTTTCGGCTAAATGTGACCTATCGCTGCTCTCAGTAATTGGCATATTTTCGGTATAAAAAGTCATAATTTCAAAATGCGAATACGTGCAGAGAGCCAGAATGTGGCTCCAAAATATAGCTCATGGGTCGAATATGGGATGTTTGGGATATTTTGCATAGTGCAGGGAAGGCCTGGCCAAAATGTGATCCATCGCTGCACTTAGTAATTGGCATATTTTCGGTATAAAATGTCGTAATTTCAAACTGCGAATACGTGCAGAAAGCTAGAATTTGGCTCCAAAATATGGTTCAAAGGTCGAATTTGGATGTTTGGGATATTTTGCAAACTGCAGGGGGGTTTGGGCAAAACGTGACCCATCGCATCTTTCAGTAATTGGCATATTTTCAAGCGTCAAGTTTGGGATGTTTGGGATAAAAAGTCGTAATTTCAAACAGCAAATACGTGCAGAGAGCCAAAATTTGGCTCCAAAAACATTCTCAAGGGTCGAATTTGGGATGTTTTGGATATTTTGAAAATTGCAAGGAGGGGGGTTCGGCTAAATGTGACCTACCGCCCCTCTCAGTAATTGGCATATTTTCGGTATAAAAAGTCGTAATTTCAAAATGCGAATATGTGCAGAGAGCCACAATTTGGCTCCAAAAATTGGCTCAAGGGTCGAATTTGGTATGTTTGGGATATTTTGAAAACTACAAGGGGGTTTGAGCAGAATGTGACCCATTGCAGCTTTCAGTAATTGACATATTTTCGGTATAAAAAGTCGTTATTTCAAACTGCGAATACGTGAAGAAAGCAAGAACTTGGCTCCAAAATAAGGCTCCAGGGTCGAATTTGGGAAGTTTGGGATATTTTGAAAACTGCACGGAGGGTTTGGGCAAAATGTGCTCCATCGCCTCTCAAAGTAATTAGCATATTTTCGGTATAAAAATACCTAATTTAAAACTGCGAATACGTGCAGAGAGCCAAAATTTGGGATGTTTGGGATATTTTGAAAACTGCAGGGGGGTTTAGGTAAAATGTGACCAATCGCTGCTCTCAGTAATTGACATATTTTCGGTATAAAATGTCGTAATTTCAAACTGCGAATAGGTGCAGAGAGCCAGAATTTGGCTCCAAAATATGGCTCAAGGGTCGTATTTGGGATGTTTGGGATATTTTGAAAACTGAATGGTGGATTTGAGCAAAATGTGATCTATCGCCGCTTTCAGTAATTGGCATATTTTCGGGATAAAAAGTCGTTATTTCAAACTGTGAATACGTGCAGAAAGCCCGAATGTGGCTAGAAAATATGGCTCAAGTGTCGAATTTGGGATGTTTTGGATATATTGAAAACTGCACGGAGGGTTTGGGCAAAATGTAATCCATCGCTGCTCTAAGTAATTGGTATATTTTCGGTATAAAAATTCCTAATTTAAAACTGCAAATACGTGCAGAGAGCCAGAACTTCGCTCCAAAATAAGCCGCAAGGGTGGAATTTGGAATGTTTGCGATATTTTGAAAACTGCAAAAAGGGGTTTGGGCAAAATGTGATCCATTGCTGCTCTCCGTAATAGGCATATTTTCGGTATAAAAATTCGTAGCTTCAAACTGCAAATACGTGCAGAGAGCCAGAATTTAGCTCCAAAATATGGCTCAACCGTTTAATTTGGGATGTGTGGGATATTTTGAAAACAGCAGGGAAGGTTTGTGCAGAATGTGATCCATCGCCGCTCTAAGTAATTGGCATATTGTCGGTATAAAAACTCGTAATTTCAAACTGCGAATAGGCGCAGAGAGCCAGAATTTGGCTCCAAAATATGGCTCAAGCGTCGAATTGGGGATGTTTGAGATATTTTGAAAACTGCATAGAGGGTTTGGGCAAAATGTTACCCATCGCCGCTTTCAGTAACTGGCATATTTTCGGTTTAAAAAGTTGTAATTTCAAAATGCGAATACGTGCAGAGAGCCAGAATTTGGCTCCAAAATATGGCTCATGGGTCGAATTTGGGATGCTTGGGATATTATGAAAACTGACTGGTGGGTTTGGGCAAAATGTGAGCTATCGCCGCTTTCAGTAATAGACATATTTTCGGTAAAAATATCGTTATTTCAAACTGCGAACACGTGCAGAAAGCCAGAATTTGGCTAGAAAATATGGTTCAAGGGTCTAATTTTGGATGTTTTCGATGTTTTGAAAACTGCACGGAGGGTTTGGGCAGAATGTGATCCATCGCCGCTCTTAGTAATTGGTATATTTTCGGTATAAAAATTCGTAATTTCAAACTGCGAATACGTGCAGAGAGCCTGAATTTCGCTCCAAAATATGCCACAATTGTGGAATTTGGGTTGTTTGCGACCTTTTGAAAACTGCAGGGGGGGGTTTTGGCAAAATGTGACCCATAGCTGCTCTCAATAATTGGCATATTTTCGGTATAAAAAGACGTAATTTCAAACAGCGAATACGTGCAGAAAGCCAGAATTTGGCTCCAAAATATGGCTCAAGCTTCGAATTTGGGATGTTTGGGATATTTTGAAAACTGCAGGGGGGTGGGGGGTTTGGGCAAAATGTGACCTATCGCCGCTCTCAGTAATTGACATATTTTCGGTATAAAGATTCGTAATTTCAAACTGCGATTATGTGCAGAGAGCCAGAATTTGGCTCCAAAATAAGGCTCCAGGGTCGAATTTGGGATGTTTGGGATATTTTGAAAACTGGAGGGAGGGTTTGGGCAAAATGTGATCCATCGCCGCTCTCCGTAATTGGCATATTTTCGGTATAAAAATTCGAAATTTCAAGCTGCGAATATTGGCAGAGAGCCACAATTTGGCTCCAAAATTTGGCTCAAGCATCGAATTTGGGATGTTTGAGATGTTTTGAAAACTGCAGGGGGGTTTGGGCAAAATGTGACCTATCGCTGCGCTAAGTAATTGGCATGTTTTCGTTATAAAATGATGTAATTTCAAACTGCGAATACGTGCAGAGAGCCGGAATTTGGCTCCAAAATATGGTTCAAGCGTCGAACATGGGATGTTTGGGATATTTTGAAAAGTGCAAAGGGGGTTTGGGCAAAATGTGACCTATCGCTGCCCTCAGTAATTGACATATTTTCGGTATAAAAATTCATAATTTCAAACAGCGAATACGAGCAGAGAGCCAGAATGTGACTCCAAAATATGGCTCAAGGGTCGAATTTGGGATGCTTGGGATAATTTGAAAACTGCAGGGAGGGCCTGGGCAAAATGTGATCCATCGCCACACTCAGTAATTGGCATATTTTCGGTATAAAATGTAATTTCAAACTGCGAATACGTGCAGAATATTTTTATTGAGTTTACGTAAATATATTCGTTTGTACCATGATTTCGATACTACTTCACGTTTTCTCACGATATGGGATTTGGCTTTCAAATCTCAGAATTTCGCATAATATTGCATTTTTAGGTAAGTTTTCTTGCATTTTCTTTTTTACTCAAAATCACCGAATTTAGCAATATTTTGACGTTTATCGTCCGCCTTTTTCTTTATATGATTTACACAAAATATCATCGAATTATGCAATATTTTGCCGTTTTTCCAGGTTGTTGTGAATTTTCAGTTTATTGTATTAATTCTTTATATATACGACAAAAATGATGCAAATACATTATTTGTTAGAAATTAACCTTAAATACTTTATTTTCAATCAACTATTTGTTTCTAGTTAAAATACTGAGTATGTTGTTTCTAGTTAAAATACTGAGTACGATATTGAAAAGGGGAGAAGTTCTTTTTTTATTGCATATATCGACGTTTCAGCCGGATTAGAGCGGTTTTACGTGTACATCTTCCATTGGTAATGGAAGATGTACACGTAAAAGCCTTAAGCTCTTAAGCTTAAGGCTCTTAAGCCTTAAGCCCCCTGCAGTTTTCAAAACATCTCAAATATCCCAAATTCAACGCTTGAGCCAAATTTTGGAGCCAAATTGTGGCTCTCTGCCAATATTCGCAGCTTGAAATTTCGAATTTTTATACCGAAAATATGCCAATTACGGAGAGCGGCGATGGATCACATTTTGCCCAAACCCTCCCTCCAGTTTTCAAAATATCCCAAACATCCCAAATTCGACCCTGGAGCCTTATTTTGGAGCCAAATTCTGGCTCTCTGCACATATTCGCAGTTTGAAATTACGAATCTTTATACCGAAAATATGTCAATTACTGAGAGCGGCGATAGGTCACATTTTGCCCAAACCCCCCACCCCCCTGCAGTTTTCAAAATATCTCAAACATCCCAAATTCGAAGCTTGAGCCATATTTTGGAGCCAAATTCAGGCTTTCTGCACGTATTCGCAGTTTGAAATTACGTCTTTTTATACCGAAAATATGCCAATTACTGAGAGCAGCGATGGGTCACATTTTACCAAAACCTTCCCCTGCAGTTTTCAAACTGTCGCAAACAACCCAAATTCCACCCTTGTGGCATATTTTGGAGCGAAATTCAGGCTCTCTGCACGTATTCGCAGTTTGAAATTACGAATTTTTAAACCGAAAATATACCAATTACTTAGAGCGGCGATGGATCACATTCTGCCCAAACCCTCCGTGCAGTGTTCAAAATATCGAAAAACTTCCCAAATAAGACCCTTGAACCATATTTTCTAGCCAAATTCTGGCTTTCTGCACGTTTTCGCAGTTTGAAATAACGACTTTTTATACCGAAAGTCTATTACTGAAAGCGGCGATAGCTCACATTTTGATCAAACCCACCAGTCAGTTTTCATAATATCCCAAGCATCCCAAATTCGACCCTTGAGCCATATTTTGGAGCCAAATTCTGGCTCTCTGCACGTATTCGCATTTTGAAATTACAACTTTTTAAACCGAAAATATGCCAGTAACTGAAAGCGGCGATGGGTCACATTTTGCCCAAACCCTCTGTGCAGTTTTCAAAATATCTCAAACATCCTCAATTCGACGCTTGAGCCATATTTTGGAGCCAAAATCTGGCTCTCTGCACCTATTCGCAGTTAGAAATTACGACTTTTTATACCGAAAATATGCCAATTACTGAAAGCTGCGATGGATCACATTCTGCACAAACCCTCCCTGCAATTTTCAAAATATACTAAACATCCCAAATTCAACGCTTGAGCCATATTTTGGAGCTAAATTCTGGCTCTCTGCACGTATTTGCAGTTTGAAGCTACGAATTTTTATACCGAAAATATGCCAATTACGGAGAGCAGCAATGGATCACATTTTGCCCAAACCCCTTTTTGCAGTTTTAAAAATATCGCAAACATTCCAAATTCCACCCTTGCGGCATATTTTGGAGCGAAGTTCTGGCTCTCTGCACGTATTCGCAGTTTTAAATTAGGAATTTTTATACCGAAAATATATCAATTATTTAAAGCAGCGATGGATCGCATTTTGCCCAAACCCTCCGTGCAGTTTTCAAAATATCCAAAGCATCCCAAATTCGACACTTGAGCCATATTTTCTAGCCAAATTCGGGCTTTCTGCTCGTATTCACAGCTTGAAATAACGACTTTTTATCCCGAAAAAATGCCAATTACTGAAAGCAGCGATAGATCACATTTTGCTCAAACCCACCATTTAGTTTTCAAAATATCCCAAACATCCCAAATACAACCCTTGAGCCATATTTTTGAGCCAAATTCTGGCTCTCTGCACCTATTCGCAGTTTGAAATTACGACATTTTTTGCCGAAAATATGTCAATTACTTTAAGAGGCGATGGATCACATTTTGCCCAAACCCTCCGTGCAGTTTTCAAAATTTCCCAAACATATCAAATTCGACCCTTGAGCCAACTTTTGGAGCCAAATTGTGGCTCTCTGCACATATTCGCATTTTGAAATTACGACATTTTATACCGAAAATATGCCAATTTCTGAGAGCGGCGATAGGTCACATTTAGCCAAAACCCCCTCCTTGCAGTTTTCAAAATATCCCAAACATCTCAAATTCGACCCATGAGAATGTTTTTGGAGCCAAATTCTGGCTCTCTGCACGTATTCGCTGTTTGAAATTACGACTTTTTATCCCAATCATCCCAAACTTGACGCTTGAAAATATGCCAATTACTGAAAGAAACGATGGGTCACGTTTTGCCCAAACCCCCCTGCAGTTTGCAAAATATCCCAAACATCCAAATTCGACCTTTGAGCCATATTTTGGAGCCAAATTCTAGCTTTCTGCACGTATTCGCACTTTGAAATTACGTCATTTTATACCGTAAATATGCCAATTACTGAGAGCGGCGGTGGGTCACATTTTGCCCAAACCCCCCTGCAGTTTTCAAAATATACCAAACATCCCAAATTCTACCCTGGAGCGTTATTTTGGAGCCAAATTCTGGCTCTCTGCACGTATTTGCAGTTTGAAATTACGACTTTTTATACGGAAAATATGCCAATTACTGAAAGCAACGAAGCGTCAAATTTTGCCCAAACCCCGCTTGCAGTTTTCAAATATCCCAAACATCCCAAATTCGACCCTTGAGCCATACATTATAGCCAAATTCTGGCTCTCACCACGTATTCGCAGTTGGAAATTATGACTTTTTATACTGAAAATATGTCAATTACTGGAAGCGGCGATGGATCACATTAGGCCCAAACCCTCTCTGCAGTTTTAAAAATATCCCAAACATCTCAAATTCGACCCTGGAGCCTTATTTTGGAGCCAAATTCTGGCTCTCTGCACGTATTCGCAGTTTGAAATTACGACATTTTATACCGAAAATATGCCAATTACTGAGAGCAGCGATGGGTCACATTTTGCCCAAACCCACCTGCAGTTTTCAAAACAGCCCAAACATCGCAAATTCGACCCTTGAGCGAAATTTTGAAGCCAAATTGTGGCTCTCTGCACATATTCGCAGTTTGAAATTACGTCATTTTATACCTAAAATATGCCAATTACTGAGATCGGAGATAGGTCACATTTAGCCGAAACCCCCTCCTTGCAGTTTTCAAAATATCCCAAACACCCCAAATTCGACCCTTGAGAATGTTTTTGGAGCCAAATTCTGGCTCTCTGCACGTATTCGCAGTTTGAAATTACGAATTTTTATTCCAAACATCCCAAATTTGACGCTTGAAAATATGCCAATTACTGAAAGAAGCGATGGGTCACATTTTGCCCATACCCCTCTGCCATTTGCAAAATATCCCAAACATCCCTAATTCGACCTTTGAGCTATATTTTGGAGGTAAATTCTAGCTTTCTGCGCGTATTAGCAGTTTGAAATTACGACTTTTTATACCGAAAATAAGCCAATTACTGAAAACGGCGATGGATCACATTTTGCCGAAACCCTCTCAGCAGTTTCCAAATTATCTCAAACATCCCAAATTCGACCCTTGTGCCATATTTTGTAACCAAATTCGGGCTCTCTGCACGTACTCGCCGTTTGAAATTACGTCTTTTTATACCGAAAATATGCCATTTACTGAGAGCGGCGATGGATCACATTTTGCCCAAACCCTCCCTGCAGTTTTCAAAATATAGCAAACATCCCAAATTCGACGCTTGAGTTATATTTTGGAGCCAAATTCTGGTTCTCTTTATGTATTCGCAGTTTGAAATTACGACTTTTATACCGAAAAAATGCCAATTACTGAAAGCGGCGATGGATCATATTTTGCCCAAACCCTCCCTGCAGTTTTCAAAATATCCCAAACATCCCAAATTCAACGCTTGAGCCATATTTTGGAGCCAAATTCTGGCTCTCTGCACGTATTCGCAGTTTGAAATTACGAATTTTTATACCGAAAATATGCCAATTACGGAGAGCGGCAATAGACCACATTTTGCCCAAACTCTACCTGCAGTTTTCAGGTAGGGTTTAGTTTAATTCATTAAATATACGATAAAAATGATGCAAACACATAATAGATAAGAAATTAACCTTAAATACCTCATTTTCAATCACTCTTTGTTTCTCGTTAAAATACTGAGTAAGATATTGAAAAGGGGAGTTCTGTTTTTATTGCATATGTCGACGTTTCAGCCGGGTTAGAGCGGTTTTACGTATACATCTTCCATCGGTAATATAAACGGAAAATCAGGAACATTTTAATTAATTCTAATGAAAACACATTGATTTTTATCATTTGTATTGGAAACAACATTGTAATATGTCTTTTCTTGGATCTAAATAATACGAAACCTCGCTCTATGATTTGAAGTTAATATCCTTAAATATGGTAAAATAGTGACTTTTATCACGTTTTTTATGTAGTGTGATTTTACGTAAATATATTCGTTTTTACCAATATTTCGATACTACTTCATGTTTTCTACTTCTTCAATATATTCATTTTTACTAATATTTCGATTCTATTTCATGTAGTTTCACGATATGTGATTTGGCCTTCAAATCTCAGAATTTCACATAATATTGCATTTTAAGCAAGTTTTTTTGCATTTTGTTTCGTACGAAAAATCGTCGAATTTGGCAATATTTTGACGTTTATCATCCCCTTTTCCTTTATGTGACTTAAACAAAATATCATTGAATTAGGCAATATTTTGCCGTTTTCCACGTTTTTGTGAATTTACAGTCTATGGGTATTAATTAATTTATATACGATAAAAATGATGCAAACACATAATTGATTAGATAATAACCTTAAATACTTCATTTTCAATCATCTATTTGTTTCTCGTTAAAATACTGAGTAAGATATTGAAAAGGGGAGAAGTTCGGTTTTTATTGCATATATCGACGTTTCAGCCGGATTAGAGCGGTTTTACGTGTACATCTTCCCTCGGTAATATAAACGGAAAATCAGGAACATTTTAGTTAATTGTAATGAAAACACATTGATTTTTATCATTTGTATTGGAAACAACATTGTCATATGTTTTTTCTTATATATAAATAATACGAAACCTCGCTCTATGATTTGAAGGTAAAATCCTCATACATGGTAAAATAGTGACTTTTTCACGTTAATCATGTAGTTTGATATTACGTAAATATATTCATTTTTACCAATATTTCGATACTATTTCATGTAGTATCACGATATGTGATTTGGCCTTCAAATCTCAGAATTTCGCATAATATTGCATTTTAAGCAAGTTTTCTTGCATTTTGTTTCGTACGAAAAATCATCGAATTTAGCAATATTTTGACGTTTATCATCCCCTTTTCCTTTATGTAATTTAAACAAAATATCATCGAATTAGGCAATATTTTGCAGTTTTTCCATGTTTATGTGAATTTTCAGTTTATTGGTATTAATTCATTATATGTACGATAAAAATGATGCAAACACATAATAATTATGAATAATGATTAAAATGATTAGATAATAACCTTAAATACTTCATTTTCAATCAACTATTTGTTTCTCGTTAAAATACTGAGTAAGATATTGAAAAGTTGAGAAATTCGGTTTTTATTGCATATATCGACGTTTCAGCCGGATTAGAGCGGTTTTACGTGTACATCTTCCCTCGGTAGTATAAACGGAAAATCAGGAACATTTTACTTAATTCTAATGAAAACACATTGATTTTTATCATTTGTATTGCAAACAACATTGTCATATGTCTTTTCTTGGATCTAAATAATACGAAACCTCGCGCTATGATTTGAAGTTAAAATCTTCAAATATGGTTAAATAGTGACTTTTTTCACGTTTTTCATGTAGTTTGATACTACGTAAATATATTCATTTTTACCAATATTTCGATTCTATTTCATGTAGTATCACGATATGTGATTTGGCCTTCAAATCTCAGAATTTTGCATAATATTGCATTTTAAGCAAGTTTTCTTGCATTTTGTTTCGTACGAAAAATCATCGAATTTAGCAATATTTTGACGTTTATCATCCTTTTTTCCTTTATGTGACTTAAACAAAATATCATCGAATTAGGCAATATTTTGCCATTTTTCCACGTTTTTGTGAATTTTCAGTCTATGGGTATTAATTCATATATATACGATAAAAATTATGCAAACACATAATTGATTAGATAATAACCTTAAATACTTCATTTTCAATCAACTATTTGTTTCTCGTTAAAATACTGAGTAAGATATTGAAAAGTTGAGAAATTCGGTTTTTATTGCATATATCGACGTTTCAGCCGGATTAGAGCGGTTTTACGTGTACATCTTCCCTCGGTAGTATAAACGGAAAATCAGGAACATTTTAGTTAATTCTAATGAAAACACATTGATTTTTATAATTTGTATTGGAAACAACATTGTCATATGTCTTTTCTTGGATCTAAATAATACGAAACCTCGCTCTATGATTTGAAGGTAAAATCCTCAAATATGGTAAAATAGTGACTTTTTCACGTTAATCATGTAGTTTGATATTACGTAAATATATTAATTTTTACCAATATTTCGATACTATTTCATGTAGAATCACGACATCTGATTTGGCCTTCAAATCTCAGAATTTCGCATAATATTGCATTTTAAGCAAGTTTTCTTGCATTTTGATTCGTACGAAAAATCATCGAATTTAGCAATATTTTGACGTTTATCATCCCCTTTTCCTTTATGTAATTTAAACAAAATATCATCGAATTAGGCAATATTTGGCAGTTTTTCCACGTTTATGTGAATTTTCAGTTTATTGGTATTAATTCATTATATGTACGATAAAAATGATGCAAACACATAATAATTATGATTAATGATTAAAATGATTAGATAATAACCTTAAATACTTCATTTTCAATCATCTATTTGTTTCTCGTTAAAATACTGAGTAAGATATTGAAAAGGGGAGAAGTTCGTTTTTTATTGCATAAATCGACGTTTCAGCCGGATTAGAGCGGTTTTACGTGTACATCTTCCCTTGGTAATGTGAACGGAAAATCAGGAACATTTTAGTTAATTGTAATGAAAACACATTGATTTTTATCATTTGTATTGGAAACAACATTGTCATATGTCTTTTCTTGGATCTAAATAATACGAAAGCTCGCTCTATGATTTGAAGTTAAAATCCTCAAATATGGTTAAATAGTGACTTTTTTCACGTTTATCATGTAGTTTGATACTACGTAAATATATTCATTTTTACCAATATTTCGATTCTATTTCATGTAGTATCACGATATGTGATTTGGCCTTCAAATCTCAGAATTTCGCATAATATTGCATTTTAAGCAAGTTTACTTGCATTTTGTTTCGTACGAAAAATCATCCAATTTAGCAATATTTTGACGTTTATCATCCCCTTTTCCTTTATGTGATTTAAACAAAATATCATCGAATTAGGTAATATTTTGTCGTTTTTCCACGTTTATGTGAATTTTCAGTTTATTGGTATTAAGTCATTATATATACGATAAAAATAATGCAAACACATAATAATTATGATTAATGATTAAAATGATTAGATAATAACCTTAAAAACTTCATTTTCAATCAACTATTTGTTTCTCGTTAAAATACTGAGTAAGATATTGAAAAGGGGAGAAGTTCAGTTTTTATTGCATATATCGACGTTTCAGCCGGATTAGAGCGGTTTTACGTGTACATCTTCCCTAGGTAATATAAACGGAAAATCAGGAACATTTTAGTTAATTCTAATGAAAACACATTGATTTTTATCATTTGTATTGCAAACAACATTGTCATATGTCTTTTCTTGGATCTAAATAATACGAAAGCTCGCTCTATGATTTGAAGTTAAAATCCTCAAATATGGTTAAATAGTGACTTTTTTCACGTTTATCATGTAGTTTGATACTACGTAAATATATTCATTTTTACCAATATTTCGATTCTATTTCATGTAGTATCACGATATGTGATTTGGCCTTCAAATCTCAGAATTTCGCATAATATTGCATTTTAAGCAAGTTTACTTGCATTTTGTTTCGTACGAAAAATCATCCAATTTAGCAATATTTTGACGTTTATCATTCCCTTTTCCTTTATGTGACTTAAACAAAATATCATCGAATTAGGCAATATTTTGCCGTTTTTCCACGTTTATGTGAATTTTCAGTTCATTGGTATTAATTCATTATATATACGATAAAAATAATGCAAACACATAATAATTATGATTAATGATTAAAATGATTAGATAATAACCTTAAAAATTTCATTTTCAATCAACTATTTGTTTCTCGTTAAAATACTGAGTAAGATATTGAAAAGGGGAGAAGTTCAGTTTTTATTGCATATATCGACGTTTCAGCCGGATTAGAGCGGTTTTACGTGTACATCTTCCCTAGGTAATATAAACGGAAAATCAGGAACATTTTAGTTAATTCTAATGAAAACACATTGATTTTTATCATTTGTATTGGAAACAACATTGTCATATGTCTTTTCTTGGATCTAAATAATACGAAACCTCGCTCTATGATTTGAAGGTAAAATCCTCAAATATGGTAAAATAGTGACTTTTTCACGTTAATCATGTAGTTTGATATTACGTAAATATATTAATTTTTACCAATATTTCGATACTATTTCATGTAGAATCACGATATCTGATTTGGCCTTCAAATCTCAGAATTTCGCATAATATTGCATTTTAAGCAAGTTTTCTTGCATTTTGATTCGTACGAAAAATCATCGAATTTAGCAATATTTTGACGTTTATCATCCCCTTTTCCTTTATGTAATTTAAACAAAATATCATCGAATTAGGCAATATTTGGCAGTTTTTCCACGTTTATGTGAATTTTCAGTTTATTGGTATTAATTCATTATATGTACGATAAAAATGATGCAAACACATAATAATTATGATTAATGATTAAAATGATTAGATAATAACCTTAAATACTTCATTTTCAATCATCTATTTGTTTCTCGTTAAAATACTGAGTAAGATATTGAAAAGGGGAGAAGTTCGTTTTTTATTGCATATATCGACGTTTCAGCCGGATTAGAGCGGTTTTACGTGTACATCTTCCCTCGGTAATGTGAACGGAAAATCAGGAACATTTTAGTTAATTGTAATGAAAACACATTGATTTTTATCATTTGTATTGGAAACAACATTGTCATATGTCTTTTCTTGGATCTAAATAATACGAAAGCTCGCTCTATGATTTGAAGTTAAAATCCTCAAATATGGTTAAATAGTGACTTTTTTCACGTTTATCATGTAGTTTGATACTACGTAAATATATTCATTTTTACCAATATTTCGATTCTATTTCATGTATTTCATGCGAAATTCTGAGATTTGAAGGCCAAATCAGATATCGTGATACTACATGAAATAGTATCGAAATATTGGTAAAAATTAATATATTTACGTAATATCAAACTACACGATTAACGTGAAAAAGTCACTATTTTACCATATTTGAGGATTTTACCTTCAAATCATAGAGCGAGGTTTCGTATTATTTAGATCCAAGAAAAGACATATGACAATGTTGTTTCCAATACAAATGATAAAAATCAATGTGTTTTCATTAGAATTAACTAAAATGTTCCTGATTTTCCGTTTATATTACCTAGGGAAGATGTACACGTAAAACCGCTCTAATCCGGCTGAAACGTCGATATATGCAATAAAAACTGAACTTCTCCCCTTTTCAATATCTTACTCAGTATTTTAACGAGAAACAAATAGTTGATTGAAAATGAAGTTTTTAAGGTTATTATCTAATCATTTTAATCATTAATCATAATTATTATGTGTTTGCATTATTTTTATCGTATATATAATGAATTAATACCAATAAACTGAAAATTCACATAAACGTGGAAAAACGACAAAATATTACCTAATTCGATGATATTTTGTTTAAATCACATAAAGGAAAAGGGGATGATAAACGTCAAAATATTGCTAAATTGGATGATTTTTCGTACGAAACAAAATGCAAGTAAACTTGCTTAAAATGCAATATTATGCGAAATTCTGAGATTTGAAGGCCAAATCACATATCGTGATACTACATGAAATAGAATCGAAATATTGGTAAAAATGAATATATTTACGTAGTATCAAACTACATGATAAACGTGAAAAAAGTCACTATTTAACCATATTTGAGGATTTTAACTTCAAATCATAGAGCGAGCTTTCGTATTATTTAGATCCAAGAAAAGACATATGACAATGTTGTTTGCAATACAAATGATAAAAATCAATGTGTTTTCATTAGAATTAACTAAAATGTTCCTGATTTTCCGTTTATATTACCGAGGGAAGATGTACACGTAAAACCGCTCTAATCCGGCTGAAACGTCGATATATGCAATAAAAACCGAATTTCTCAACTTTTCAATATCTTACTCAGTATTTTAACGAGAAACAAATAGTTGATTGAAAATGAAGTATTTAAGGTTATTATCTAATCATTTTAATCATTAATCATAATTATTATGTGTTTGCATCATTTTTATCGTACATATAATGAAATAATACCAATAAACTGAAAATTCACATAAACGTGGAAAAACTGCAAAATATTGCCTAATTCGATGATATTTTGTTTAAATTACATAAAGGAAAAGGGGATGATAAACGTCAAAATATTGCTAAATTCGATGATTTTTCGTACGAAACAAAATGCAAGAAAACTTGCTTAAAATGCAATATTATGCGAAATTCTGAGATTTGAAGGCCAAATCAGATATCGTGATACTACATGAAATAGTATCGAAATATTGGTAAAAGTTAATATATTTACGTAATATCAAACTACATGATTAACGTGAAAAAGTCACTATTTTACCATATTTGAGGATTTTACCTTCAAATCATAGAGCGAGGTTTCGTATTATTTAGATCCAAGAAAAGACATATGACAATGTTGTTTCCAATACAAATGATAAAAATCAATGTGTTTTCATTAGAATTAACTAAAATGTTCCTGATTTTCCGTTTATATTACCTAGGGAAGATGTACACGTAAAACCGCTCTAATCCGGCTGAAACGTCGATATATGCAATAAAAACTGAACTTCTCCCCTTTTCAATATCTTACTCAGTATTTTAACGAGAAACAAATAGTTGATTGAAAATGAAGTTTTTAAGGTTATTATCTAATCATTTTAATCATTAATCATAATTATTATGTGTTTGCATTATTTTTATCGTATATATAATGACTTAATACCAATAAACTGAAAATTCACATAAACGTGGAAAAACGACAAAATATTACCTAATTCGATGATATTTTGTTTAAATCACATAAAGGAAAAGGGGATGATAAACGTCAAAATATTGCTAAATTGGATGATTTTTCGTACGAAACAAAATGCAAGTAAACTTGCTTAAAATGCAATATTATGCGAAATTCTGAGATTTGAAGGCCAAATCACATATCGTGATACTACATGAAATAGAATCGAAATATTGGTAAAAATGAATATATTTACGTAGTATCAAACTACATGATAAACGTGAAAAAAGTCACTATTTAACCATATTTGAGGATTTTAACTTCAAATCATAGAGCGAGCTTTCGTATTATTTAGATCCAAGAAAAGACATATGACAATGTTGTTTGCAATACAAATGATAAAAATCAATGTGTTTTCATTAGAATTAACTAAAATGTTCCTGATTTTCCGTTTATATTACCGAGGGAAGATGTACACGTAAAACCGCTCTAATCCGGCTGAAACGTCGATATATGCAATAAAAACCGAATTTCTCAACTTTTCAATATCTTACTCAGTATTTTAACGAGAAACAAATAGTTGATTGAAAATGAAGTATTTAAGGTTATTATCTAATCATTTTAATCATTAATCATAATTATTATGTGTTTGCATCATTTTTATCGTACATATAATGAAATAATACCAATAAACTGAAAATTCACATAAACGTGGAAAAACTGCAAAATATTGCCTAATTCGATGATATTTTGTTTAAATTACATAAAGGAAAAGGGGATGATAAACGTCAAAATATTGCTAAATTCGATGATTTTTCGTACGAAACAAAATGCAAGAAAACTTGCTTAAAATGCAATATTATGCGAAATTCTGAGATTTGAAGGCCAAATCAGATATCGTGATACTACATGAAATAGTATCGAAATATTGGTAAAAGTTAATATATTTACGTAATATCAAACTACATGATTAACGTGAAAAAGTCACTATTTTACCATATTTGAGGATTTTACCTTCAAATCATAGAGCGAGGTTTCGTATTATTTAGATCCAAGAAAAGACATATGACAATGTTGTTTCCAATACAAATGATAAAAATCAATGTGTTTTCATTAGAATTAACTAAAATGTTCCTGATTTTCCGTTTATATTACCTAGGGAAGATGTACACGTAAAACCGCTCTAATCCGGCTGAAACGTCGATATATGCAATAAAAACTGAACTTCTCCCCTTTTCAATATCTTACTCAGTATTTTAACGAGAAACAAATAGTTGATTGAAAATGAAGTTTTTAAGGTTATTATCTAATCATTTTAATCATTAATCATAATTATTATGTGTTTGCATTATTTTTATCGTATATATAATGACTTAATACCAATAAACTGAAAATTCACATAAACGTGGAAAAACGACAAAATATTACCTAATTCGATGATATTTTGTTTAAATCACATAAAGGAAAAGGGGATGATAAACGTCAAAATATTGCTAAATTGGATGATTTTTCGTACGAAACAAAATGCAAGTAAACTTGCTTAAAATGCAATATTATGCGAAATTCTGAGATTTGAAGGCCAAATCACATATCGTGATACTACATGAAATAGAATCGAAATATTGGTAAAAATGAATATATTTACGTAGTATCAAACTACATGATAAACGTGAAAAAAGTCACTATTTAACCATATTTGAGGATTTTAACTTCAAATCATAGAGCGAGCTTTCGTATTATTTAGATCCAAGAAAAGACATATGACAATGTTGTTTGCAATACAAATGATAAAAATCAATGTGTTTTCATTAGAATTAACTAAAATGTTCCTGATTTTCCGTTTATATTACCGAGGGAAGATGTACACGTAAAACCGCTCTAATCCGGCTGAAACGTCGATATATGCAATAAAAACCGAATTTCTCAACTTTTCAATATCTTACTCAGTATTTTAACGAGAAACAAATAGTTGATTGAAAATGAAGTATTTAAGGTTATTATCTAATCATTTTAATCATTAATCATAATTATTATGTGTTTGCATCATTTTTATCGTACATATAATGAAATAATACCAATAAACTGAAAATTCACATAAACGTGGAAAAACTGCAAAATATTGCCTAATTCGATGATATTTTGTTTAAATTACATAAAGGAAAAGGGGATGATAAACGTCAAAATATTGCTAAATTCGATGATTTTTCGTACGAAACAAAATGCAAGAAAACTTGCTTAAAATGCAATATTATGCGAAATTCTGAGATTTGAAGGCCAAATCAGATATCGTGATACTACATGAAATAGTATCGAAATATTGGTAAAAGTTAATATATTTACGTAATATCAAACTACATGATTAACGTGAAAAAGTCACTATTTTACCATATTTGAGGATTTTACCTTCAAATCATAGAGCGAGGTTTCGTATTATTTAGATCCAAGAAAAGACATATGACAATGTTGTTTCCAATACAAATGATAAAAATCAATGTGTTTTCATTAGAATTAACTAAAATGTTCCTGATTTTCCGTTTATATTACCTAGGGAAGATGTACACGTAAAACCGCTCTAATCCGGCTGAAACGTCGATATATGCAATAAAAACTGAACTTCTCCCCTTTTCAATATCTTACTCAGTATTTTAACGAGAAACAAATAGTTGATTGAAAATGAAGTTTTTAAGGTTATTATCTAATCATTTTAATCATTAATCATAATTATTATGTGTTTGCATTATTTTTATCGTATATATAATGACTTAATACCAATAAACTGAAAATTCGCATAAACGTGGAAAAACGACAAAATATTACCTAATTCGATGATATTTTGTTTAAATCACATAAAGGAAAAGGGGATGATAAACGTCAAAATATTGCTAAATTGGATGATTTTTCGTACGAAACAAAATGCAAGTAAACTTGCTTAAAATGCAATATTATGCGAAATTCTGAGATTTGAAGGCCAAATCACATATCGTGATACTACATGAAATAGAATCGAAATATTGGTAAAAATGAATATATTTACGTAGTATCAAACTACATGATAAACGTGAAAAAAGTCACTATTTAACCATATTTGAGGATTTTAACTTCAAATCATAGAGCGAGCTTTCGTATTATTTAGATCCAAGAAAAGACATATGACAATGTTGTTTCCAATACAAATGATAAAAATCAATGTGTTTTCATTACAATTAACTAAAATGTTCCTGATTTTCCGTTCACATTACCGAGGGAAGATGTACACGTAAAACCGCTCTAATCCGGCTGAAACGTCGATATATGCAATAAAAAACGAACTTCTCCCCTTTTCAATATCTTACTCAGTATTTTAACGAGAAACAAATAGATGATTGAAAATGAAGTATTTAAGGTTATTATCTAATCATTTTAATCATTAATCATAATTATTATGTGTTTGCATCATTTTTATCGTACATATAATGAAATAATACTAATAAACTTAAAATTCACATAAACGTGGAAAAACGGCAAAATATTGCCTAATTCGATGATATTTTGTTTAAATTACATAAAGGAAAAGGGGATGATAAACGTCAAAATATTGCTAAATTCGATGATTTTTCGTACGAAACAAAATGCAAGAAAACTTGCTTAAAATGCAATATTATATGAAATTCTGAGATTTGAAGGCCAAATCACATATCGTGATACTACATGAAATAGTATCGAAATATTGGTAAAAATTAATATATTTACGTAATATCAAACTACATGATTAACGTGAAAAAGTCACTATTTTACCATATATGAGGATTTTAGCTTCAAATCATAGAGCGAGGTTTCGTATTATTTAGATCCAAGAAAAGACATATGACAATGTTGTTTCCAATACAAATGATAAAAATCAATGTGTTTTCATTAGAATTAACTAAAATGTTCCTGATTTTCCGTTTATATTACCGAGGGAAGATGTACACGTAAAACCGCTCTAATCCGGCTGAAACGTCGATAAATGCAATAAAAACCGAATTTCTCAACTTTTCAATATCTTACTCAGTATTTTAACGAGAAACAAATAGATGATTGAAAATGAAGTATTTAAGGTTATTATCTAATCAATTATGTGTTTGCATAATTTTTATCGTATATATATGAATTAATACCCATAGACTGAAAATTCACAAAAACGTGGAAAAACGGCAAAATATTGCCTAATTCGATGATATTTTGTTTAAGTCACATAAAGGAAAAAAGGATGATAAACGTCAAAATATTGCTAAATTCGATGATTTTTCGTACGAAACAAAATGCAAGAAAACTTGCTTAAAATGCAATATTATGCAAAATTCTGAGATTTGAAGGCCAAATCACATATCGTGATACTACATGAAATAGAATCGAAATATTGGTAAAAATGAATATATTTACGTAGTATCAAACTACATGAAAAACGTGAAAAAAGTCACTATTTAACCATATTTGAAGATTTTAACTTCAAATCATAGCGCGAGGTTTCGTATTATTTAGATCCAAGAAAAGACATATGACAATGTTGTTTGCAATACAAATGATAAAAATCAATGTGTTTTCATTAGAATTAACTAAAATTTTCCTGATTTTCCGTTTATACTACCGAGGGAAGATGTACACGTAAAACCGCTCTAATCCGGCTGAAACGTCGATATATGCAATAAAAACCGAATTTCTCAACTTTTCAATATCTTACTCAGTATTTTAACGAGAAACAAATAGTTGATTGAAAATGAAGTATTTAAGGTTATTATCTAATCATTTTAATCATTATTCATAATTATTATGTGTTTGCATCATTTTTATCGTACATATAATGAATTAATACCAATAAACTGAAAATTCACATAAACATGGAAAAACTGCCAAATATTGCCTAATTCGATGATATTTTGTTTAAATTACGTAAAGGAAAAGGGGATGATAAACGTCAAAATATTGCTAAATTCGATGATTTTTCGTACGAAACAAAATGCAAGAAAACTTGCTTAAAATGCAATATTATGCGAAATTCTGAGATTTGAAGGCCAAATCACATATCGTGATACTACATGAAATAGTATCGAAATATTGGTAAAAATGAATATATTTACGTAATATCAAACTACATGATTAACGTGAAAAAGTCACTATTTTACCATATATGAGGATTTTACCTTCAAATCATAGAGCGAGGTTTCGTATTATTTAGATCCAAGAAAAGACATATGACAATGTTGTTTCCAATACAAATGATAAAAATCAATGTGTTTTCATTAGAATTAACTAAAATGTTCCTGATTTTCCGTTTATATTACCTAGGGAAGATGTACACGTAAAACCGCTCTAATCCGGCTGAAACGTCGATATATGCAATAAAAACTGAACTTCTCCCCTTTTCAATATCTTACTCAGTATTTTAACGAGAAACAAATAGTTGATTGAAAATGAAGTATTTAAGGTTATTATCTAATCATTTTAATCATTAATCATAATTATTATGTGTTTGCATCATTTTTATCGTACATATAATGAATCAATACCAATAAACTTAAAATTCACATAAACGTGGAAAAACTGCAAAATATTGCCTAATTCGATGATATTTTGTTTAAATTACATAAAAGAAAAGGGGATGATAAACGTCAAAATATTGCTAAATTCGATGATTTTTCGTACGAACCAAAATGCAAGAAAACTTGCTTAAAATGCAATATTATGCGAAATTCTTAGATTTGAAGGCCAAATCAGATATCGTGATACTACATGAAATAGTATCGAAATATTGGTAAAAATTAATATATTTACGTAATATCAAACTACATGATTAACGTGAAAAAGTCACTATTTTACCATATTTGAGGATTTTACCTTCAAATCATAGAGCGAGGTTTCGTATTATTTAGATCCAAGAAAAGACATATGACAATGTTGTTTCCAATACAAATGATAAAAATCAATGTGTTTTCATTAGAATTAACTAAAATGTTCCTGATTTTCCGTTTATATTACCTAGGGAAGATGTACACGTAAAACCGCTCTAATCCAGCTGAAACGTCGATATATGCAATAAAAACTGAACTTCTCCCCTTTTCAATATCTTACTCAGTATTTTAACGAGAAACAAATAGTTGATTGAAAATGAAGTTTTTAAGGTTATTATCTAATCATTTTAATCATTAATCATAATTATTATGTGTTTGCATTATTTTTATCGTATATATAATGAATTAATACCAATAAACTGAAAATTCACATAAACGTGGAAAAACGACAAAATATTACCTAATTCGATGATATTTTGTTTAAATCACATAAAGGAAAAGGGGATGATAAACGTCAAAATATTGCTAAATTGGATGATTTTTCGTACGAAACAAAATGCAAGTAAACTTGCTTAAAATGCAATATTATGCGAAATTCTGAGATTTGAAGGCCAAATCACATATCGTGATACTACATGAAATAGAATCGAAATATTGGTAAAAATGAATATATTTACGTAGTATCAAACTACATGATAAACGTGAAAAAAGTCACTATTTAACCATATTTGAGGATTTTAACTTCAAATCATAGAGCGAGCTTTCGTATTATTTAGATCCAAGAAAAGACATATGACAATGTTGTTTCCAATACAAATGATAAAAATCAATGTGTTTTCATTACAATTAACTAAAATGTTCCTGATTTTCCGTTCACATTACCGAGGGAAGATGTACACGTAAAACCGCTCTAATCCGGCTGAAACGTCGATATATGCAATAAAAAACGAACTTCTCCCCTTTTCAATATCTTACTCAGTATTTTAACGAGAAACAAATAGATGATTGAAAATGAAGTATTTAAGGTTATTATCTAATCATTTTAATCATTAATCATAATTATTATGTGTTTGCATCATTTTTATCGTACATATAATTAAATAATACCAATAAACTGAAAATTCACATAAACGTGGAAAAACTGCAAAATATTGCCTAATTCGATGATATTTTGTTTAAATTACATAAAGGAAAAGGGGATGATAAACGTCAAAATATTGCTAAATTCGATGATTTTTCGTACGAAACAAAATGCAAGAAAACTTGCTTAAAATGCAATATTATATGAAATTCTGAGATTTGAAGGCCAAATCACATATCGTGATACTACATGAAATAGAATCGAAATATTGGTAAAAATGAATATATTTACGTAGTATCAAACTACATGAAAAACGTGAAAAAAGTCACTATTTAACCATATTTGAAGATTTTAACTTCAAATCATAGCGCGAGGTTTCGTATTATTTAGATCCAAGAAAAGACATATGACAATGTTGTTTGCAATACAAATGATAAAAATCAATGTGTTTTCATTAGAATTAACTAAAATGTTCCTGATTTTCCGTTTATACTACCGAGGGAAGATGTACACGTAAAACCGCTCTAATCCGGCTGAAACGTCGATATATGCAATAAAAACCGAATTTCTCAACTTTTCAATATCTTACTCAGTATTTTAACGAGAAACAAATAGTTGATTGAAAATGAAGTATTTAAGGTTATTATCTAATCATTTTAATCATTATTCATAATTATTATGTGTTTGCATCATTTTTATCGTACATATAATGAATTAATACCAATAAACTGAAAATTCACATAAACATGGAAAAACTGCAAAATATTGCCTAATTCGATGATATTTTGTTTAAATTACATAAAGGAAAAGGGGATGATAAACGTCAAAATATTGCTAAATTCGATGATTTTTCGTACGAAACAAAATGCAAGAAAACTTGCTTAAAATGCAATATTATGCGAAATTCTGAGATTTGAAGGCCAAATCACATATCGTGATACTACATGAAATAGTATCGAAATATTGGTAAAAATGAATATATTTACGTAATATCAAACTACATGATTAACGTGAAAAAGTCACTATTTTACCATATATGAGGATTTTACCTTCAAATCATAGAGCGAGGTTTCGTATTATTTAGATCCAAGAAAAGACATATGACAATGTTGTTTGCAATACAAATGATAAAAATCAATGTGTTTTCATTACAATTAACTAAAATGTTCCTGATTTTACGTTTATATTACCGAGGGAAGATGTACACGTAAAACCGCTCTAATCCGGCTGAAACGTCGATAAATGCAATAAAAACCGAATTTCTCAACTTTTCAATATCTTACTCAGTATTTTAACGAGAAACAAATAGATGATTGAAAATGAAGTATTTAAGGTTATTATCTAATCAATTATGTGTTTGCATAATTTTTATCGTATATATATGAATTAATACCCATAGACTGAAAATTCACAAAAACGTGGAAAAATGGCAAAATATTGCCTAATTCGATGATATTTTGTTTAAGTCACATAAAGGAAAAAAGGATGATAAACGTCAAAATATTGCTAAATTCGATGATTTTTCGTACGAAACAAAATGCAAGAAAACTTGCTTAAAATGCAATATTATGCAAAATTCTGAGATTTGAAGGCCAAATCACATATCGTGATACTACATGAAATAGAATCGAGATATTGGTAAAAATGAATATATTTACGTAGTATCAAACTACATGAAAAACGTGAAAAAAGTCACTATTTAACCATATTTGAAGATTTTAACTTCAAATCATAGCGCGAGGTTTCGTATTATTTAGATCCAAGAAAAGACATATGACAATGTTGTTTGCAATACAAATGATAAAAATCAATGTGTTTTCATTAGAATTAACTAAAATGTTCCTGATTTTCCGTTTATACTACCGAGGGAAGATGTACACGTAAAACCGCTCTAATCCGGCTGAAACGTCGATATATGCAATAAAAACCGAATTTCTCAACTTTTCAATATCTTACTCAGTATTTTAACGAGAAACAAATAGTTGATTGAAAATGAAGTATTTAAGGTTATTATCTAATCATTTTAATCATTATTCATAATTATTATGTGTTTGCATCATTTTTATCGTACATATAATGAATTAATACCAATAAACTGAAAATTCACATAAACATGGAAAAACTGCAAAATATTGCCTAATTCGATGATATTTTGTTTAAATTACATAAAGGAAAAGGGGATGATAAACGTCAAAATATTGCTAAATTCGATGATTTTTCGTACGAAACAAAATGCAAGAAAACTTGCTTAAAATGCAATATTATGCGAAATTCTGAGATTTGAAGGCCAAATCACATATCGTGATACTACATGAAATAGTATCGAAATATTGGTAAAAATGAATATATTTACGTAATATCAAACTACATGATTAACGTGAAAAAGTCACTATTTTACCATGTATGAGGATTTTACCTTCAAATCATAGAGCGAGGTTTCGTATTATTTATATATAAGAAAAAACATATGACAATGTTGTTTCCAATACAAATGATACTAATCAATGTGTTTTCATTACAATTAACTAAAATGTTCCTGATTTTCCGTTTATATTACCGAGGGAAGATGTACACGTAAAACCGCTCTAATCCGGCTGAAACGTCGATATATGCAATAAAAACCGAACTTCTCCCCTTTTCAATATCTTACTCAGTATTTTAACGAGAAACAAATAGATGATTGAAAATGAAGTATTTAAGGTTATTATCTAATCAATTATGTGTTTGCATCATTTTTATCGTATATAAATTAATTAATACCCATAGACTGTAAATTCACAAAAACGTGGAAAACGGCAAAATATTGCCTAATTCAATGATATTTTGTTTAAGTCACATAAAGGAAAAGGGGATGATAAACGTCAAAATATTGCCAAATTCGACGATTTTTCGTACGAAACAAAATGCAAGAAAACTTGCTTAAAATGCAATATTATGTGAAATTCTGAGATTTGAAGGCCAAATCACATATCGTGAAACTACATGAAATAGAATCGAAATATTAGTAAAAATGAATATATTGAAGAAGTAGAAAACATGAAGTAGTATCGAAATATTGGTAAAAACGAATATATTTACGTAAAATCACACTACATAAAAAACGTGATGAAAGTCACTATTTTACCATATTTAAGGATTTTAACTTCAAATCATAGAGCGAGGTTTCGTATTATTTAGATCCAAGAAAAGACATATTACAATGTTGTTTCCAATACAAATGATAAAAATCAATGTGTTTTCATTAGAATTAATTAAAATGTTCCTGATTTTCCGTTTATATTACCGATGGAAGATGTATACGTAAAACCGCTCTAACCCGGCTGAAACGTCGACATATGCAATAAAAACAGAACTCCCCTTTTCAATATCTTACTCAGTATTTTAACGAGAAACAAAGAGTTGATTGAAAATGAGGTATTTAAGGTTAATTTCTTATCTATTATGTGTTTGCATCATTTTTATCGTATATTTAATGAATTAAACTAAACCCTACCTGAAAACTGCAGGTAGAGTTTGGGCAAAATGTGGTCTATTGCCGCTCTCCGTAATTGGCATATTTTCGGTATAAAAATTCGTAATTTCAAACTGCGAATACGTGCAGAGAGCCAGAATTTGGCTCCAAAATATGGCTCAAGCGTTGAATTTGGGATGTTTGGGATATTTTGAAAACTGCAGGGAGGGTTTGGGCAAAATATGATCCATCGCCGCTTTCAGTAATTGGCATTTTTTCGGTATAAAAGTCGTAATTTCAAACTGCGAATACATAAAGAGAACCAGAATTTGGCTCCAAAATATAACTCAAGCGTCGAATTTGGGATGTTTGCTATATTTTGAAAACTGCAGGGAGGGTTTGGGCAAAATGTGATCCATCGCCGCTCTCAGTAAATGGCATATTTTCGGTATAAAAAGACGTAATTTCAAACGGCGAGTACGTGCAGAGAGCCCGAATTTGGTTACAAAATATGGCACAAGGGTCGAATTTGGGATGTTTGAGATAATTTGGAAACTGCTGAGAGGGTTTCGGCAAAATGTGATCCATCGCCGTTTTCAGTAATTGGCTTATTTTCGGTATAAAAAGTCGTAATTTCAAACTGCTAATACGCGCAGAAAGCTAGAATTTACCTCCAAAATATAGCTCAAAGGTCGAATTAGGGATGTTTGGGATATTTTGCAAATTGCAGAGGGGTATGGGCAAAATGTGACCCATCGCTTCTTTCAGTAATTGGCATATTTTCAAGCGTCAAATTTGGGATGTTTGGGATAAAAATTCGTAATTTCAAACTGCGAATACGTGCAGAGAGCCAGAATTTGGCTCCAAAAACATTCTCAAGGGTCGAATTTGGGGTGTTTGGGATATTTTGAAAACTGCAAGGAGGGGGTTTCGGCTAAATGTGACCTATCTCCGATCTCAGTAATTGGCATATTTTAGGTATAAAATGACGTAATTTCAAACTGCGAATATGTGCAGAGAGCCACAATTTGGCTTCAAAATTTCGCTCAAGGGTCGAATTTGCGATGTTTGGGCTGTTTTGAAAACTGCAGGTGGGTTTGGGCAAAATGTGACCCATCGCTGCTCTCAGTAATTGGCATATTTTCGGTATAAAATGTCGTAATTTCAAACTGCGAATACGTGCAGAGAGCCAGAATTTGGCTCCAAAATAAGGCTCCAGGGTCGAATTTGAGATGTTTGGGATATTTTTAAAACTGCAGAGAGGGTTTGGGCCTAATGTGATCCATCGCCGCTTCCAGTAATTGACATATTTTCAGTATAAAAAGTCATAATTTCCAACTGCGAATACGTGGTGAGAGCCAGAATTTGGCTATAATGTATGGCTCAAGGGTCGAATTTGGGATGTTTGGGATATTTGAAAACTGCAAGCGGGGTTTGGGCAAAATTTGACGCATCGTTGCTTTCAGTAATTGGCATATTTTCCGTATAAAAAGTCGTAATTTCAAACTGCAAATACGTGCAGAGAGCCAGAATTTGGCTCCAAAATAACGCTCCAGGGTAGAATTTGGGATGTTTGGTATATTTTGAAAACTGCAGGGGGGTTTGGGCAAAATGTGACCCACCGCCGCTCTCAGTAATTGGCATATTTACGGTATAAAATGACGTAATTTCAAAGTGCGAATACGTGCAGAAAGCTAGAATTTGGCTCCAAAATATGGCTCAAAGGTCGAATTTGGATGTTTGGGATATTTTGCAAACTGCAGGGGGGTTTGGGCAAAACGTGACCCATCGTTTCTTTCAGTAATTGGCATATATTCAAGCGTCAAGTTTGGGATGATTGGGATAAAAAGTCGTAATTTCAAACAGCGAATACGTGCAGAGAGCCAAAATTTGGCTCCAAAAACATTCTCATGGGTCGAATTTGAGATGTTTGGGATATTTTGAAAACTGCAAGGAGGGGGTTTTGGCTAAATGTGACCTATCGCCGCTCTCAGAAATTGGCATATTTTCGGTATAAAATGTCGTAATTTCAAAATGCGAATATGTGCAGAGAGCCACAATTTGGCTCCAAAAGTTGGCTCAAGGGTCGAATTTGATATGTTTGGGAAATTTTGAAAACTGCACGGAGGGTTTGGGCAAAATGTGATCCATCGCCTCTTAAAGTAATTGACATATTTTCGGCAAAAAATGTCGTAATTTCAAACTTCGAATAGGTGCAGAGAGCCAGAATTTGGCTCAAAAATATGGCTCAAGGGTTGTATTTGGGATGTTTGGGATATTTTGAAAACTAAATGGTGGGTTTGAGCAAAATGTGATCTATCGCTGCTTTCAGTAATTGGCATTTTTTCGGGATAAAAAGTCGTTATTTCAAGCTGTGAATACGAGCAGAAAGCCCGAATTTGGCTAGAAAATATGGCTCAAGTGTCGAATTTGGGATGCTTTGGATATTTTGAAAACTGCACGGAGGGTTTGGGCAAAATGCGATCCATCGCTGCTTTAAATAATTGATATATTTTCGGTATAAAAATTCCTAATTTAAAACTGCGAATACGTGCAGAGAGCCAGAACTTCGCTCCAAAATATGCCGCAAGGGTGGAATTTGGAATGTTTGCGATATTTTTAAAACTGCAAAAAGGGGTTTGGGCAAAATGTGATCCATTGCTGCTCTCCGTAATTGGCATATTTTCGGTATAAAAATTCGTAGCTTCAAACTGCAAATACGTGCAGAGAGCCAGAATTTAGCTCCAAAATATGGCTCAAGCGTTGAATTTGGGATGTTTAGTATATTTTGAAAATTGCAGGGAGGGTTTGTGCAGAATGTGATCCATCGCAGCTTTCAGTAATTGGCATATTTTCGGTATAAAAAGTCGTAATTTCTAACTGCGAATAGGTGCAGAGAGCCAGATTTTGGCTCCAAAATATGGCTCAAGCGTCGAATTGAGGATGTTTGAGATATTTTGAAAACTGCACAGAGGGTTTGGGCAAAATGTGACCCATCGCCGCTTTCAGTTACTGGCATATTTTCGGTTTAAAAAGTTGTAATTTCAAAATGCGAATACGTGCAGAGAGCCAGAATTTGGCTCCAAAATATGGCTCAAGGGTCGAATTTGGGATGCTTGGGATATTATGAAAACTGACTGGTGGGTTTGATCAAAATGTGAGCTATCGCCGCTTTCAGTAATAGACTTTCGGTATAAAAAGTCGTTATTTCAAACTGCGAAAACGTGCAGAAAGCCAGAATTTGGCTAGAAAATATGGTTCAAGGGTCTTATTTGGGAAGTTTTTCGATATTTTGAACACTGCACGGAGGGTTTGGGCAGAATGTGATCCATCGCCGCTCTAAGTAATTGGTATATTTTCGGTTTAAAGATTCGTAATTTCAAACTGCGAATACGTGCAGAGAGCCTGAATTTCGCTCCAAAATATGCCACAAGGGTGGAATTTGGGTTGTTTGCGACAGTTTGAAAACTGCAGGGGAAGGTTTTGGTAAAATGTGACCCATCGCTGCTCTCAGTAATTGGCATATTTTCGGTATAAAAAGACGTAATTTCAAACTGCGAATACGTGCAGAAAGCCTGAATTTGGCTCCAAAATATGGCTCAAGCTTCGAATTTGGGATGTTTGAGATATTTTGAAAACTGCAGGGGGGTGGGGGGTTTGGGCAAAATGTGACCTATCGCCGCTCTCAGTAATTGACATATTTTCGGTATAAAGATTCGTAATTTCAAACTGCGAATATGTGCAGAGAGCCAGAATTTGGCTCCAAAATAAGGCTCCAGGGTCGAATTTGGGATGTTTGGGATATTTTGAAAACTGGAGGGAGGGTTTGGGCAAAATGTGATCCATCGCCGCTCTCCGTAATTGGCATATTTTCGGTATAAAAATTCGAAATTTCAAGCTGCGAATATTGGCAGAGAGCCACAATTTGGCTCCAAAATTTGGCTCAAGCGTCGAATTTGGGATGTTTGAGATGTTTTGAAAACTGCAGGGGGCTTAAGGCTTAAGAGCCTTAAGCTTAAGAGCTTAAGGCTTTTACGTGTACATCTTCCATTACCAATGGAAGATGTACACGTAAAACCGCTCTAATCCGGCTGAAACGTCGATATATGCAATAAAAAAAGAACTTCTCCCCTTTTCAATATCGTACTCAGTATTTTAACTAGAAACAACATACTCAGTATTTTAACTAGAAACAAATAGTTGATTGAAAATAAAGTATTTAAGGTTAATTTCTAACAAATAATGTATTTGCATCATTTTTGTCGTATATATAAAGAATTAATACAATAAACTGAAAATTCACAACAACCTGGAAAAACGGCAAAATATTGCATAATTCGATGATATTTTGTGTAAATCATATAAAGAAAAAGGCGGACGATAAACGTCAAAATATTGCTAAATTCGGTGATTTTGAGTAAAAAAGAAAATGCAAGAAAACTTACCTAAAAATGCAATATTATGCGAAATTCTGAGATTTGAAAGCCAAATCACATATCGTGAGAAAACGTGAAGTAGTATCGAAATCATGGTACAAACGAATATATTTACGTAAACTCAATAAAAATATTCTGCACGTATTCGCAGTTTGAAATTACATTTTATACCGAAAATATGCCAATTACTGAGTGTGGCGATGGATCACATTTTGCCCAGGCCCTCCCTGCAGTTTTCAAATTATCCCAAGCATCCCAAATTCGACCCTTGAGCCATATTTTGGAGTCACATTCTGGCTCTCTGCTCGTATTCGCTGTTTGAAATTATGAATTTTTATACCGAAAATATGTCAATTACTGAGGGCAGCGATAGGTCACATTTTGCCCAAACCCCCTTTGCACTTTTCAAAATATCCCAAACATCCCATGTTCGACGCTTGAACCATATTTTGAAGCCAAATTCCGGCTCTCTGCACGTATTCGCAGTTTGAAATTACATCATTTTATAACGAAAACATGTCAATTACTTAGCGCAGCGATAGGTCACATTTTGCCCAAACCCCCCTGCAGTTTTCAAAACATCTCAAACATCCCAAATTCGATGCTTGAGCCAAATTTTGGAGCCAAATTGTGGCTCTCTGCCAATATTCGCAGCTTGAAATTTCGAATTTTTATACCGAAAATATGCCAATTACGGAGAGCGGCGATGGATCACATTTTGCCCAAACCCTCCCTCCAGTTTTCAAAATATCCCAAACATCCCAAATTCGACCCTGGAGCCTTATTTTGGAGCCAAATTCTGGCTCTCTGCACATAATCGCAGTTTGAAATTACGAATCTTTATACCGAAAATATGTCAATTACTGAGAGCGGCGATAGGTCACATTTTGCCCAAACCCCCCACCCCCCTGCAGTTTTCAAAATATCCCAAACATCCCAAATTCGAAGCTTGAGCCATATTTTGGAGCCAAATTCTGGCTTTCTGCACGTATTCGCTGTTTGAAATTACGTCTTTTTATACCGAAAATATGCCAATTATTGAGAGCAGCTATGGGTCACATTTTGCCAAAACCCCCCCCTGCAGTTTTCAAAAGGTCGCAAACAACCCAAATTCCACAATTGTGGCATATTTTGGAGCGAAATTCAGGCTCTCTGCACGTATTCGCAGTTTGAAATTACGAATTTTTATACCGAAAATATACCAATTACTAAGAGCGGCGATGGATCACATTCTGCCCAAACCCTCCGTGCAGTTTTCAAAACATCGAAAACATCCAAAATTAGACCCTTGAACCATATTTTCTAGCCAAATTCTGGCTTTCTGCACGTGTTCGCAGTTTGAAATAACGATATTTTTTCCGAAAATATGTCTATTACTGAAAGCGGCGATAGCTCACATTTTGCCCAAACCCACCAGTCAGTTTTCATAATATCCCAAGCATCCCAAATTCGACCCATGAGCCATATTTTGGAGCCAAATTCTGGCTCTCTGCACGTATTCGCATTTTGAAATTACAACTTTTTAAACCGAAAATATGCCAGTTACTGAAAGCGGCGATGGGTAACATTTTGCCCAAACCCTCTATGCAGTTTTCAAAATATCTCAAACATCCCCAATTCGACGCTTGAGCCATATTTTGGAGCCAAATTCTGGCTCTCTGCGCCTATTCGCAGTTTGAAATTACGAGTTTTTATACCGACAATATGCCAATTACCTAGAGCGGCGATGGATCACATTCTGCACAAACCTTCCCTGCAGTTTTCAAAATATCCCACACATCCCAAATTAAACGGTTGAGCCATATTTTGGAGCTAAATTCTGGCTCTCTGCACGTATTTGCAGTTTGAAGCTACGAATTTTTATACCGAAAATATGCCTATTACGGAGAGCAGCAATGGATCACATTTTGCCCAAACCCCTTTTTGCAGTTTTCAAAATATCGCAAACATTCCAAATTCCACCCTTGCGGCTTATTTTGGAGCGAAGTTCTGGCTCTCTGCACGTATTTGCAGTTTTAAATTAGGAATTTTTATACCGAAAATATACCAATTACTTAGAGCAGCGATGGATTACATTTTGCCCAAACCCTCCGTGCAGTTTTCAATATATCCAAAACATCCCAAATTCGACACTTGAGCCATATTTTCTAGCCACATTCGGGCTTTCTGCACGTATTCACAGTTTGAAATAACGACTTTTTATCCCGAAAATATGCCAATTACTGAAAGCGGCGATAGATCACATTTTGCTCAAATCCACCATTCAGTTTTCAAAATATCCCAAACATCCCAAATACGACCCTTGAGCCATATTTTGGAGCCAAATTCTGGCTCTCTGCACCTATTCGCAGTTTGAAATTACGACATTTTATACCGAAAATATGTCAATTACTGAGAGCAGCGATTGGTCACATTTTACCTAAACCCCCCTGCAGTTTTCAAAATATCCCAAACATCCCAAATTTTGGCTCTCTGCACGTATTCGCAGTTTTAAATTAGGTATTTTTATACCGAAAATATGCTAATTACTTTGAGAGGCGATGGAGCACATTTTGCCCAAACCCTCCGTGCAGTTTTCAAAATATCCCAAACTTCCCAAATTCGACCCTGGAGCCTTATTTTGGAGCCAAGTTCTTGCTTTCTTCACGTATTCGCAGTTTGAAATAACGACTTTTTATACCGAAAATATGTCAATTACTGAAAGCTGCAATGGGTCACATTCTGCTCAAACCCCCTTGTAGTTTTCAAAGTTTCCCAAACATACCAAATTCGACCCTTGAGCCAATTTTTGGAGCCAAATTGTGGCTCTCTGCACATATTCGCATTTTGAAATTACGACTTTTTATACCGAAAATATGCCAATTACTGAGAGGGGCGGTAGGTCACATTTAGCCGAACCTCCCTCCTTGCAATTTTCAAAATATCCAAAACATCCCAAATTCGACCCTTGAGAATGTTTTTGGAGCCAAATTTTGGCTCTCTGCACGTATTTGCTGTTTGAAATTACGACTTTTTATCCCAAACATCCCAAACTTGACGCTTGAAAATATGCCAATTACTGAAAGATGCGATGGGTCACGTTTTGCCCAAACCCCCCTGCAGTTTGCAAAATATCCCAAACATCCAAATTCGACCTTTGAACCATATTTTGGAGTCAAATTCTAGCTTTCTGCAGGTATTCGCAGTTTGAAATTACGACATTTTATACCGAAAATATGCCAATTACTAAGTGCAGCGATGGATCACATTTTGGCCAGGCCTTCCCTGCACTATGCAAAATATCCCAAACATCCCATATTCGACCCATGAGCTATATTTTGGAGCCACATTCTGGCTCTCTGCACGTATTCGCATTTTGAAATTATGACTTTTTATACCGAAAATATGCCAATTACTGAGAGCAGCGATAGGTCACATTTAGCCGAAACCCCCTCCTTGCAGTTTTCAAAACTTCCCAAACATCCCAAATTCGATCCTTGAGAATGTTTTTGGAGCCAAATTTTGGCTCTCTGCACGTATTCGCTGTTTGAAATTACGACTTTTTATCCCAAACGTCCAAAACTTGACGCTTGAAAATATGCCAATTACTGAAAGAAACGATGGGTCACGTTTTGCCCAAACCCCCCTGCAGTTTGCAAAATATCCCAAACATCCAAATTCGACCTTTGAGCCATATTTTGGAGCCAAATTCTAGCTTTCTGCACGTATTCGCCCTTTGAAATGACGTCATTTTATACCGAAAATATGCCAATTACTGAGAGCGGCGATGGGTCACATTTTGCCCAAACCCCCCTGCAGTTTTCAAAATATACCAAACATCCCAAATTCGACCCGGGAGCGTTATTTTGGGGCCAAATTCTGGCTCTCTGCACTTATTTGCAGTTTGAAATTATGACTTTTTATACGGAAAATATGCCAATTACTGAAAGCAGCGATGCGTCACATTTTGCCCAAACCCCGCTTGCAGTTTTCAAATATCCCAAACATCCCAAATTCGACTCTTGAGCCATACTTTATAGCCAAATTCTAGCTCTCTGCACGTATTCGCAGTTTGAAATTATGACTTTTTATACTGAAAATATGTCAATTACGGAAAGCGGCGATGGATCACATTAGGCCCAAACCCTCCCTGCAGTTTTAAAAATATCCCAAACATCCCAAATTCGACCCTGAAGCCTTATTTTGGAGCCAAATTCTGGCTCTCTTCACGTATTCGCAGTTTGAAATTACGACATTTTATACCGAAAATATGCCAATTACTGAGAGCGGCGATGGGTCACATTTTGCCCAAACCCACCTGCAGTTTTCAAAATATCCCAAACATCGCAAATTCGACCCTTGAGCGAAATTTTGGAGCGAGGCTGAAGAGAGTGAAGCAGAGGCTTAAGAGAGGGATGCAGAGGCACAAGAAAATGATGAAGAGGCTCAAGAGAGTGCTGCTGAGGCTCAAGAGAGGGATGCTGAGGCTCCAGAGAGTGATGCAGAGGCTCCAGAGAGTGATGCAGAGGCTGAAGAGAGTGATGCAGAGGGTCTAGAGAGTGATGCAGAGGCTCAAGAGAGTGATGCAGAGGCTCAAGAGAGTGATGCAGAGGATCATGAGCGTGATGCAGAGGCTCGAGAGAGTAATGCAGAGGCCTCAAGAGAGGGATTCAGAGGCTTAAGAGAGGGATGTAGAGGCTCAAGAGAGTAATGCAGAGGCTCAAGAGAGTGATGCAGAGGCTCAAGAGAGGGATGCAGAGGCTAAAGAGAGTGATGCAGAGGCTGAAGAGAGTGGTGCAGAGGCTCAAGAGAGGAATGCAGAGGCTCAAGAGAGTGATTGAGAGGCTTTCGAGAGTGATGCAGAGACTTAAGAGAGTGATGCAGAGGCGTAAGAGAGGGATGCAGAGGCTCAAGAGAGGGATGCAGAGGGTCAAGATAGGGATGCAGAGGCTCAAGAGAGGGATGCAGAGGATCAAGTGAGGGATGCAGAGGCACAAGAGAAAGATGAAGAGGCTCAAGAGAGGGATGCAGAGGCTAAAGAGAGTGATGCAGAGGCTCAAGAGAGTTCTGCCGAGGCTCAAGAGAGTGATGCATAGGCTTACGAGAGTGATGCAGATGATCAAGAGAGGGATGCAGAGGCTTAAGAGAATGATGTAGAGGCTCAAGAGAGTGCTGCTACGGCTCAAGAGAGGGGTGCTGAGGCTCCAGAGAGGGATGCAGAGGCTCCATAGAGTGATGCAGAGGCTGAAGTTAGAGATGCAGAAGCTTAAGAGAGTGACGCAGAGGCGTAGGAGAGGGATGCAGAGGGTCAAGAGAGTGATGCAGAGGCTCAAGAGAGTGATGAATAGGCTCAAGAGAGTGATGCAGTGGCTTAAGAGAGGGATGCAGAGGCTCAAGAGAGGGATGCAGAGGCTCAAGAGAGGGATGCAGAGGCTCAAGAGAGGGAAGCAGAGGCTCAAGTGAGGGGATACAGAGGCACATGAGAGGAATGCAGAGGCTCTTGAGAGTGATGCAGAGGCTCAAGAGAAGGATGCATAGGCTTAAGATAGTGATGCAAAGGCTCAAGAGAGGGATGCAGGAGTTCAAGAGAGGGATGCAGAGGCTCAAGAGAATGATGCAGAGGCTTAAGAGAGGGATGCAGCGGCTCAAGAGAGTAAAGCAGAGGCTTAAGAGAGGGATGCACAGGCACAAGATAATGATGAAGAGGCTCAAGAGAGTGCTGCTGCGGCTCAAGAGAGGGGTGCTGAGGCTCCAGAGAGGGATGCAGAGGCTCCATAAAGTGATGCAGAGGCTGAAGTTAGAGATGCAGAGGCTTAAGAGAGTGACGCAGAGGCTCAAGAGAGTGATGCAGTCTCAAGAGAGGAATGCAGATGCTCAGGAGAGTGATTAAGAGGCTTACGAGAGTGATGCAGAGACATAAGAGAGTGATGCAGAGGCGTAAGAGAGGGATGCAGAGGCTCAAGAGAGGGATGCAGAGGCTCAAGATAGGGATGCAGGAGCTCAAGAGAGTGATGCCGAGGCACACGAGAGTGATTCAGAGGCTTACGAGAGTGATGCAGATGATCAAGAGAGGGATGCAGAGGCTTAAGAGAATGATGCAGTGGCTCAAGAGAGTGACGCAAATGATCAAGAGAGGGATGCAGAGGCATAAGAGAGTCATGCAGAGGCTCAAGAGAATGATGCAGTGGCTCAAGAGAGTGACGCAAATGATCAAGAGAGGGATGCAGAGGCATAAGAGAGTCATGCAGAGGCTCAAGAGAGTGATGTAGAGGCTTAGGAGAATGATGCAGAGGCTCAAGAGAGTGATGCAGAGGCTTAAGAGAGTGATGCAGAGGCTTAAGATTGAGATGCAGAGGCTCAAGAGAGGGATGCAGAGGCTCAAGAGAGGGGATGCAGAGGCACAAGAGAGGGATGCAGAGGCTCGTGAGAGTGATGCAGAGGCTTAAGAGAGGGATGCATAGGCTTGGGAGAGTGATGCAAAGACTCACGAGAGGGATGCAGAGGCTCAAGAGAATGATGAAGAGGCTAAAGGGAGTGCTGTAGAGGCTCAAGAGAGGGATGCTGAGGCTCCAGAGAGGGATGCAGAGGCTCCAGAGAGTTATGCAGAGGCTGAAGAGAGTGATGTAGAGGCTCAAGAGAGTGATGCAGAGGCTTAAGAGAGTGACTCAGAAGCTCAAGAGAGTTATGCAGAGGCTCAAGAGAATGATGTAGAGGCTTAAGAGAGGGATGCAGAGGCTCAAGAGAGTGATGCAGAGGCTTAAGAGAGTGAAGCAGAGGCTTAAGATTGAGATGCAGAGGCTCAAGAGAGGGATGCAGAGGCTCAGGAGAGGGGATGCAGAGGCACAAGAGAGGGATGCAGAGGCTCGTGAGAGTGATGCAGAGGCTCAAGAGAGGGATGCATAGGCTTGGGAGAGTGATGCAAAGGCTCACGAGAGGGATGCAGAGGCTCAAGAGAATGATGAAGAGGCTAAAGGGAGTGCTGTAGAGGCTCAAGAGAGGGATGCTGAGGCTCCAGAGAGGGATGCAGAGGCTCCAGAGAGTTATGCAGAGGCTGAAGAGAGTGATGTAGAGGCTCAAGAGAGTGATGCAGAGGCTTAAGAGAATGATGTAGAGGCTTAAGAGAGGGATGCAGAGGCTCAAGAGAATGATGCAGAGGCTCAAGGGAGTGATACAGAGGCTTAAGAGAGTGAAGCAGAGGCTGAAGAGAGTGATGCAGAGGCTTAAGAGAGTGATGCAGACGACAAAGAGAGGGAATCAGAGGCTTAAGAGAGTGATGCAGAGGCTTACTAGAGTGTTGCAGAGGCTCAAGAGAGGGATACAGAGGCTCATGAGAGTGATGCAGAGGCTCAAGAGAGTTATGCAGAGGCTCATGAGAGTGATGCAGAGGGTTAGGAGAATGATGCAGAGGCTGAAGAGAGTGATGCAGAGGGTCTAGAGAGTGATGCAGAGGCTCAAGAGAGTGATGCAGAGGCTCAGGAGAGTGATGCAGAGGCTTAAGAGAGTGATGCAGAGGCTGAAGAGAGTGATGCAGAGGGTCTAGAGAGTGATGCAGAGGCTCAAGAGAGTGATGCAGAGGCTCAAGAGAGTGATGCAGAGGATCATGAGCGTGATGCAGAGGCTCGAGAGAGTAATGCAGAGGCCTCAAGAGAGGGATTCAGAGGCTTAAGAGAGGGATGTAGAGGCTCAAGAGAGTGATGCAGAGGCTCAAGAGAGTGATGCAGAGGCTCAAGAGAGGGATGCAGAGGCTAAAGAGAGTGATGCAGAGGCTGAAGAGAGTGGTGCAGAGGCTCAAGAGAGGAATGCAGAGGCTCAAGAGAGTGATTGAGAGGCTTTCGAGAGTGATGCAGAGACTTAAGAGAGTGATGCAGAGGCGTAAGAGAGGGATGCAGAGGCTCAAGAGAGGGATGCAGAGGGTCAAGATAGGGATGCAGAGGCTCAAGAGAGGGATGCAGAGGATCAAGTGAGGGATGCAGAGGCACAAGAGAAAGATGAAGAGGCTCAAGAGAGGGATGCAGAGGCTAAAGAGAGTGATGCAGAGGCTCAAGAGAGTTCTGCCGAGGCTCAAGAGAGTGATGCATAGGCTTACGAGAGTGATGCAGATGATCAAGAGAGGGATGCAGAGGCTTAAGAGAATGATGTAGAGGCTCAAGAGAGTGCTGCTACGGCTCAAGAGAGGGGTGCTGAGGCTCCAGAGAGGGATGCAGAGGCTCCATAGAGTGATGCAGAGGCTGAAGTTAGAGATGCAGAGGCTTAAGAGAGTGACGCAGAGGCGTAGGAGAGGGATGCAGAGGGTCAAGAGAGTGATGCAGAGGCTCAAGAGAGTGATGAATAGGCTCAAGAGAGTGATGCAGTGGCTTAAGAGAGGGATGCAGAGGCTCAAGAGAGGGATGCAGAGGCTCAAGAGAGGGATGCAGAGGCTCAAGAGAGGGAAGCAGAGGCTCAAGTGAGGGGATGCAGAGGCACATGAGAGGAACGCAGAGGCTCTTGAGAGTGATGCAGAGGCTCAAGAGAAGGATGCATAGGCTTAAGATAGTGATGCAAAGGCTCAAGAGAGGGATGCAGGAGTTCAAGAGAGGGATGCAGAGGCTCAAGAGAATGATGCAGAGGCTTAAGAGAGGGATGCAGCGGCTCAAGAGAGTAAAGCAGAGGCTTAAGAGAGGGATGCAGAGGCACAAGATAATGATGAAGAGGCTCAAGAGAGTGCTGCTGCGGCTCAAGAGAGGGGTGCTGAGGCTCCAGAGAGGGATGCAGAGGCTCCATAGAGTGATGCAGAGGCTGAAGTTAGAGATGCAGAGGCTTAAGAGAGTGACGCAGAGGCTCAAGAGAGTGATGCAGTCTCAAGAGAGGAATGCAGATGCTCAGGAGAGTGATTAAGAGGCTTACGAGAGTGATGCAGAGACATAAGAGAGTGATGCAGAGGCGTAAGAGAGGGATGCAGAGGCTCAAGAGAGGGATGCAGAGGCTCAAGATAGGGATGCAGGAGCTCAAGAGAGTGATGATGAGGCACACGAGAGTGATTCAGAGGCTTACGAGAGTGATGCAGATGATCAAGAGAGGGATGCAGAGGCTTAAGAGAATGATGCAGTGGCTCAAGAGAGTGACGCAAATGATCAAGAGAGGGATGCAGAGGCATAAGAGAGTCATGCAGAGGCTCAAGAGAATGATGCAGTGGCTCAAGAGAGTGACGCAAATGATCAAGAGAGGGATGCAGAGGCATAAGAGAGTCATGCAGAGGCTCAAGAGAGTGATGTAGAGGCTTAGGAGAATGATGCAGAGGCTCAAGAGAGTGATGCAGAGGCTTAAGAGAGTGATGCAGAGGCTTAAGATTGAGATGCAGAGGCTCAAGAGAGGGATGCAGAGGCTCAAGAGAGGGGATGCAGAGGCACAAGAGAGGGATGCAGAGGCTCGTGAGAGTGATGCAGAGGCTTAAGAGAGGGATGCATAGGCTTGGGAGAGTGATGCAAAGGCTCACGAGAGGGATGCAGAGGCTCAAGAGAATGATGAAGAGGCTAAAGGGAGTGCTGTAGAGGCTCAAGAGAGGGATGCTGAGGCTCCAGAGAGGGATGCAGAGGCTCCAGAGAGTTATGCAGAGGCTGAAGAGAGTGATGTAGAGGCTCAAGAGAGTGATGCAGAGGCTTAAGAGAGTGACTCAGAAGCTCAAGAGAGTTATGCAGAGGCTCAAGAGAATGATGTAGAGGCTTAAGAGAGGGATGCAGAGGCTCAAGAGAGTGATGCAGAGGCTTAAGAGAGTGAAGCAGAGGCTTAAGATTGAGATGCAGAGGCTCAAGAGAGGGATGCAGAGGCTCAGGAGAGGGGATGCAGAGGCACAAGAGAGGGATGCAGAGGCTCGTGAGAGTGATGCAGAGGCTCAAGAGAGGGATGCATAGGCTTGGGAGAGTGATGCAAAGGCTCACGAGAGGGATGCAGAGGCTCAAGAGAATGATGAAGAGGCTAAAGGGAGTGCTGTAGAGGCTCAAGAGAGGGATGCTGAGGCTCCAGAGAGGGATGCAGAGGCTCCAGAGAGTTATGCAGAGGCTGAAGAGAGTGATGTAGAGGCTCAAGAGAGTGATGCAGAGGCTTAAGAGAATGATGTAGAGGCTTAAGAGAGGGATGCAGAGGCTCAAGAGAATGATGCAGAGGCTCAAGGGAGTGATACAGAGGCTTAAGAGAGTGAAGCAGAGGCTGAAGAGAGTGATGCAGAGGCTTAAGAGAGTGATGCAGACGACAAAGAGAGGGAATCAGAGGCTTAAGAGAGTGATGCAGAGGCTTACTAGAGTGTTGCAGAGGCTCAAGAGAGGGATACAGAGGCTCATGAGAGTGATGCAGAGGCTCAAGAGAGTTATGCAGAGGCTCATGAGAGTGATGCAGAGGGTTAGGAGAATGATGCAGAGGCTCAAGAGAGTGATGCAGAGGCTTAAGAGAGTGATGCAGAGGCTTAAGAGAGGGATGCAGAGGCTGAAGAGAGAGATGCAGAGGCTATAGAGAGTGATGCAGAGGCTCAAGAGAGTGATGCAGGGGTTCAAGAGAATGATGTAGAGGCTTTAGAGAAGGATGTAGAGGCTCAAGAGAATGATGCAGAGGCTCAAGACAGTGATGCAGAGGATCAAGAGAGGGATGCAGAGGTTTAAGAGAGTGATGCAGAGGCTCAAGAGAGTGATGCAGAGGATCATGAGAGGGATTCAGGAGTTCAAGAGAGGGATGAAGAGGCTCAAGAGAGTGATTCAGAGGCTTACGAGAGTGATGCAGAGGCTTAAGAGAGTGATGCAGAGGCTTAAGAGAGGGATGCAGAGGCTCAAGCGAGGGATGCAGAGGCTCAAGAGAGGGATGCAGAGGCTCAAGTGAGGGATGCAGAGGCACAAGAGAGGGATGCAGAGGCTCATGAGAGGGATGCAGGAGTTCAAGAGAGTGATGCAAATTCTGAAGAAAGGTATATATTCATTTTTACCAATATTTTGATACTATTTCATGTAGTATCACGATATGTGATTTGGCCTTCAAATCTCAGATTTTCGCATAATATTGCACTTTAAGAAAGTTTTCTTGCATTTTGTTTCGTACTAAAAATCATCGAATTCAGCAATATTTTGACGTTTATCATCCCTTTTTCCTTTATGTGATATAAACAAAATATCATCGAATTAGGCAATATTTTGCTGTTTTTCCACGTTTTTGGTAATTTTCAGTTTATTGCTATTAATTCATTAAATATACGATAAAAATGATGCAAAAACATAATTGATTAGAAATTAACCTTAAACACTTCATTTTCAATCAACTATTTGTTTCTCGTTAAAATACTGAGTAAGATATTGGAAAGGGGAGAAGTTCTGTTTTAATTGCATATATCGACGTTTCAGCCGGATTAGAGCGGTGTCACGTGCACATCTTCCATCGGTAATATAAACGAAAAATCAGGAACATTTTAGTTAATTCTAATGAAAACACATTGATTTTTATCATTTGTATTTGAAACAACATTGTCATCTGTCTGTTCTTAGATCTAAATAATACGAAACCTCGCTCTATGATTTGAAGTTAAAATCCTCAAATATGGTAATATAGTGACTTTTTTCACGTTATTCATGTAGTGTGATTTTACGTATATATATTCGTTTTTACCAATATTTCGATACTACTTCATGTTTTCTCACGATACGTGATTTGGCCTTCAAATCTCAGAATTTCACAAATTTTGCATTTTAAAGAAGTTTTCTTGCATTTTGTTTTGTACCAAAAATCATCGAATTTAGCAATATTTTGACCTTTATCATCCCCTTTTCCTTTATGTGATTTAAACAAGATATCATCGAATTAGGCAACATTTTGCCGTTTTTCCACGTTTTTTGAATTTTCAGTTTATTGTTATTAATTCATTAAATATACGATAGAAATGATGCAAACACATAATTGATTAGAAAATAACCTTAAATACTTCATTTTCAATCACCAATTTTTTTCTTGTTGAAATACCGATTAAGACTTTGAAAAGGGGAGAAGTTCTGTTTTTATTGCATATATCGACGTTTCAGCCGGATTAGAACGGTTTTACTTGTACATCTTCCATCGGTAATATAAACCGAAAATCAGGAACATTTTAGTTAATTTTAATGAAAACACATTGATTTTTACCATTTGTATTGGAAGCAACATCTTTATACGTCTTTTCTAGGGTCCAAAAAATACGAAACGTCGCTTTATGATTCGAAGTTAAAATCCTCAAATTTGGTATAATAATGACTTTTTTTCACGTTTTTCATGTAGTTTGATATTACGTAAATATATTCATTTTTACCAATATTTCGATACTATTTCATGTAGTATCACGCTATGTGATTTGGCCTTCAAATCTCATATTTTCGCTTAATATTGCATTTTAAGCAAGTTTTCTTGCATTTTGTTTCGTACTAATAATCATCGAATTCAGCAATATTTTGACGTTTATCATCCCCCTTTTCCTTTATGTGATATAAACAAAATATCATCGAATTAGGCAATATTTTGCTGTTTTTCCACGTTTTTGTGAATTTTCAGTTTATTGCTATTAATTCATTAAATATACGATAAAAATGATGCAAGCACATAATTGAATAGAAATTAACCTTAAACACTTCATTTTCAATCAACTATTTGTATCTCGTTAAAATACTGAGTAAGATATTGGAAAGGGGAGAAGTTCTGTTTTTATTGCATATATCGACGTTTCAGCCGGATTAGAACGGTTTTACGTGTACATCTTCCATCGGTAATATAAACCGAAAATCAGGAACATTTTAGTTAATTTTATTGAAAACACATTGATTTTTATCATTTGTATTGGAAGCAACATCTTTATACGTCTTGGGATGCAGAGGCTCAAGATAGGGATGCAGAGGCTTAAGAGAGTGATGCAGAGGCTGAAGAGAGTGTTGCAGAGGCTTAAGAGAGGGGATGCAGAGGCTCAAGAGAGTGATGCAGAGGCTGAAGAGAGAGATGCAGAGGCTGAAGAGAGTGTTGCAGAGGCTCAAGAGAGGGATGCAGAGGCTTAAGAGAGGGATGCAGAGGCTAAAAAGAGGGATGCAGCGGCTTAAGAGAGTGATGCAGAGGCTGAAGATAGTGTTGCAGAGGCTTAAGAGAGGGATGCAGAGGCTCAAGAGAGTGATGCAAAGGCTCAAGAGAGTGATGCAGAGGCTCAAGAGAGTGATGCAGAGGATCAAGAGGGTGATGCAGAGGCTGATGAGAGTGTTGCAGAGGCTTAAGAGAGGGATGCAGAGGCACAAGAGAGTGATGCATAGGCTCAAGAGAGTGATGCAGAAGCTGAAGAGAGTGTTGCAGAGGCTTAAGAGAGGGATGCAGAGGCTCAAGAGAGGGATGCAGAGGCTTAAGAGTGTGATGTAGAGGCTGAAGAGAGTGTTGCAGAGGCTTAAGAGAGGGATGCAGAGGCTCAAGAGAGTGATGCAAAGGCTCATGAGAGTGATGCAGAGGTTCAAGAGAGTGATGCAGAGGATCAAGAGAGTGATGCAAAGGCTGAAGAGAGAGATGCAGAGGCTATAGAGAGTGATGCAGAGGCTCAAGTGAGTGATGCAGGGGTTCAAGAGAATGATGTAGAGGCTCAGGAGAGTGATGCAGAGGATCAAGAGAGGGATGCAAAGGTTTAAGAGAGTGATGCAGAGGCTCAAAAGAGTGATGCAGAGGATCATGAGAGGGATTCAGGAGTTCAAGAGACAGATGAAAAGGCTCAAGAGAGTGATTCAGAGGCTTACGAGAGTGATGCAGAGGCTTAAGAGAGTGATGCAGAGGCTTAAGAGAGGGATGCAGAGGCTCAAGCGAGGGATGCAGAGGCTCAAGAGAGGGATGCAGAGGCTCAAGTGAGGGATGCAGAGGCACAAGAGAGGGATGCAGAGGCTCATGAGAGGGATGCAGGAGTTCAAAAGAGTGATGCAAAGGCTCAAGAAAGGTATATATTCATTTTTACCAATATTTAGATACTATTTCATGTAGTATCACGATATGTGATTTGGCCTTCAAATCTCAAATTTTCACATAATATTGCATTTTAAGCAAGTTTTCTTGCATTTTGTTTCGATCTAAAAATCATTGAATTCAGCAATATTTTGACGTTTATCATCCCTTTTTTCTTTATGTGATAATAACAAAATATCATCGAATTAGGCGATATTTTCCTGTTTTTCCACGTTTTTATGAATTTTCAGTTTATTGCTAATAATTCATTTAATATACGATAAAAATGATGCAAAAACATAATTGATTAGAAATTAACCTTAAACACTTCATTTTCAATCAACTATTTGTTTCTCGTTAAAATACTGAGTAAGATATTGGAAAGGGGAGAAGTTCTGTTTTTATTGCATATATCGACGTTTCAGCCGGATTAGAGCGGTGTCACGTGTACATCTTCCATCGGTAATATAAACGGAAAATCAGGAACATTTTAGTTAATTCTAATGAAAACACATTGATTTTTATAATTTGTATTTGAAACAACATTGTCATGTGTCTGTTCTTGGATCTAAATAATACGAAACCTCGCTCTATGATTTGAAGTTAAAATCCTCAAATATGGTAATATAGTGACTTTTTTCACGTTATTCATGTAGTGTGATTTTACGTATATATATTCGTTTTTACCAATATTTCGATACTACTTCATGTTTTCTCACGATACGTGATTTGGCCTTCAAATCTCAGAATTTCGCAAATTTTGCATTTTAAGGAAGTTTTCTTGCATTTTGTTTTGTACTAAAAATCATCGAATTTAGCAATATTTTGACCTTGATCATCCCCTTTTCCTTCATGTGATTTAAACAAAATATCATCGAATTAGGCAATGTTTACCGTTTTTCCACGTTTTTTTTAATTTTCAGTTCATTGTTATTAATTCATTATATATACGATGAAAATGATGCAAACACATAATTGATTAGAAAATAACCTTAAGTACTTCATTTTCAATCACCTATTTGTTTCTCGTTAAAATACTGAGTAAGATATTAAAAAGGGGAGAAGTTCTGTTTTTATTGCATATGTCGACGTTTCAGCCGGATTAGAACGGTTTTACGTGTACATCTTCCATCGGTAATATAAACCGAAAATCAGGAACATTTTAGTTAATTTTAATGAAAACACATTGATTTTTATCATTTGTATTGGAAGCAACATCTTTATACGTCTTTTCTAGGGTCAAAAAAATACGAAACGTCACTCTATAATTCGAAGGTAAAATCCTCAAATTTGGTTCAATAATGACTTTTTTTACGTTTTTCATGTAGTTTGATATTACGTAAATATATATATTTTTACCAATATTTCGATACTATTTCATGTAGTATCACGATATGTCATTTGGTCTTCAAATCTCAGATTTTCGCTTAATATTGCATATTATGCAAGTTTTCTTGCATTTTGTTTCGTACTAAAAATCATCGACTTCAGCAATATTTTGACGTTTATCATCCCCTTTTCCTTTATGTGATATAAACAAAATATCATCGAAAGAGGCAATATTTTGCTGTTTTTCCACGTTTTTGTGAATTTTCAGTTTATTGCTATTAATTCATTAAATATACGATAAAAATGATGCAAACACATAATTGATTAGAAATTAACCTTAAACATTTTCAATCAACTATTTGTTTCTCGTTAAAATACTGAGTAAGATATTGGAAAAGGGAGAAGTTCTGTTTTTATTGCATATATCGACGTTTCAGCCGGATTAGAGCGGTTTTACGTGTACATCTTCCATCGGTAATATAAACGGAAAATCAGGAACATTTTAGTTAATTCTAATGAAAACACATTAATTTTTTTCATTTGTATTTGAAACAACATTGTCATATGTTTTTTCTTGGATCTAAATAATACGAAACCTCGCTCTATGATTTGAAGTTAAAATCCTCAAATATGGTAATATAGTGACTTTTTTCACGTTATTCATGTAGTGTGATTTTACGTATATATATTAGTTTTTACCAATACTTCGATACTACTTCATGTTTTCTCACGATATGTGATTTGGCCTTCATATCTCAGAATTTCGCAAATATTGCATTTTAAGCAAGTTTTCTTGCATTTTGTTTTGTACCAAAAATCATCGAATTTAGCAATATTTTGACCTTTATCATCCCCTTTTCCTTTATGTGATTTAAACAAAATATCATCGAATTAGGCAACATTTTGCCGTTTTTCCACGTTTTTTGAATTTTCAGTTTATTGTTATTAATTCATTAAATATACGATAAAAATGAAGCAAACACATAATTGATTAGAAAATAACCTTAAATACTTCATTTTCAATCACCAATTTTTTTCTCGTTGAAATACCGAGTAAGACTTTGAAAAGGGGAGAAGTTCTGTTTTTATTGCATATATCGACGTTTCAGCCGGATTAGAACGGTTTTACTTGTACATCTTCCATCGGTAATATAAACCGAAAATCAGGAACTAATAATTTTAATGAAAACACATTGATTTTTACCATTTGTATTGGAAGCAACATCTTTATACGTCTTTTCTAGGGTCCAAAAAATACGAAACGTCGCTTTATGATTCGAAGTTAAAATCCTCAAATTTGGTATAATAATGACTTTTTTTTCACGTTTTTCATGTAGTTTGATATTACGTAAATATATTCATTTTTACCAATATTTCGATACTATTTCATGTAGTATCACGCTATGTGATTTGGCCTTCAAATCTCAAATTTTCGCTTAATATTGCATTTTAAGCAAGTTTTCTTGCATTTTGTTTCGTACTAATAATCATCGAATTCAGCAATATTTTGACGTTTATCATCCCCCTTTTCCTTTATGTGATATAAACAAAATATCATCGAATTAGGCAATATTTTGCTGTTTTTCCACGTTTTTGTGAATTTTCAGTTTATTGCTATTAATTCATTAAATATACGATAAAAATGATGCAAGCACATAATTGAATAGAAATTAACCTTAAACACTTCATTTTCAATCAACTATTTGTATCTCGTTAAAATACTGAGTAAGATATTGGAAAGGGGAGAAGTTCTGTTTTTATTGTATATATCGACGTTTCAGCCGGATTAGAACGGTTTTACGTGTACATCTTCCATCGGTAATATAAACCGAAAATCAGGAACATTTTAGTTAATTTTAATGAAAACACATTGATTTTTATCATTTGTATTGGAAGCAACATCTTTATACGTCTTGGGATGCAGAGGCTCAAGAGAGGGATGCAGAGGCTTAAGAGAGGGATGCAGAGGCTCAAGAGAGGGATGCAGAGGCTTAAGCGAGTGTTGCAGAGGCTTAAGAGAGGGGATGCAGAGGCTCAAGAGAGTGATGCAGAGGCTGAAGAGAGAGATGCAGAGGCTGAAGAGAGTGTTGCAGAGGCTCAAGAGAGGGATGCAGAGGCTTAAGAGAGGGATGCAGAGGCTAAAAAGAGGGATGCAGCGGCTTAAGAGAGTGATGCAGAGGCTGAGGATAGTGTTGCAGAGGCTTAAGAGAGGGATGCAGAGGCTCAAGAGAGTGATGCAAAGGCTCAAGAGAGTGATGCAGAGGCTCAAGAGAGTGATGCAGAGGATCAAGAGGGTGATGCAGAGGCTGATGAGAGTGTTGCAGAGGCTTAAGAGAGGGATGCAGAGGCACACGAGAGTGATGCATAGGCTCAAGAGAGTGATGCAGAAGCTGAAGAGAGTGTTGCAGAGGCTTAAGAGAGGGATGCAGAGGCTCAAGAGAGGGATGCAGAGGCTTAAGAGTGTGATGTAGAGGCTGAAGAGAGTGTTGCAGAGGATTAAGAGAGGGATGCAGAGGCTCAAGAGAGTGATGCAAAGGCTCAAGAGAATGATGCAGAGGTTCAAGAGAGTGATGCAGAGGATCAAGAGAGTGATGCAGAGGCTGAAGAGAGAGATGCAGAGGCTATAGAGAGTGATGCAGAGGCTCAAGAGAGTGATGCAGGGGTTCAAGAGAATGATGTAAAGGCTTTAGAGAAGGATGTAGAGGCTCAAGAGAATGATGCAGAGGCTCAGGAGAGTGATGCAGAGGATCAAGAGAGGGATGCAGAGGTTTAAGAGAGTGATGCAGAGGCTCAAGAGAGTGATGCAGAGGATCATGAGAGGGATTCAGGAGTTCAAGAGAGGGATGAAGAGGCTCAAGAGAGTGATTCAGAGGCTTACGAGAGTGATGCAGAGGCTTAAGAGAGGGATGCAGAGGCTTAAGAGGGGGGGATTGCAGAGGCTCAAGCGAGGGATGCAGAGGCTCAATAGAGGGATGCAGAGGCTCAAGTGAGGGATGCAGAGGCACAAGAGAGGGATGCAGAGGCTCATGAGAGGGATGCAGGAGTTCAAGAGAGTGAATCAAAGGCTCAAGAAAGGTATATATTCATTTTTACCAATATTTAGATACTATTTCATGTAGTATCTCGATATGTGATTTGGCCTTCAAATCTCAGATTTTCGCATATTATTGCATTTTAAGCAAGTTTTCTTGCATTTTGTTTCGTACTAAAAATCATCGAATTCAGCAATATTTTGACGTTTATCATCCCTTTTTCCTTTATGTGATATAAACAAAATATCATCGAATTAGGCAATATTTTGCTGTTTTTCCACGTTTTTGTGAATTTTCAGTTTATTGCTATTAATTCATTAAATATACGATAAAAATGATGCAAAAACATAATTGATTAGAAATTAACCTTAAACACTTCATTTTCAATCAACTATTTGTTTCTCGTTAAAATACTGAGTAAGATATTGGAAAGGGGAGAAGTTCTGTTTTTATTGCATATAACGACGTTTCAGCCGGATTAGAGCGGTGTCACGTGTACATCTTCCATCGGTAATATAAACGAAAAATCAGGAACATTTTAGTTAATTCTAATGAAAACATGTTGATTTTTATCATTTGTATTTGAAACAACATTGTCATGTGTTTGTTCTTGGATCTAAATAATACGAAACCTCGCTCTATGATTTGAAGTTAAAATCCTCAAATATGGTAATATAGTGACTTTTTTCACGTTATTCATGTAGTGTGATTTTACGTATATATATTCGTTTTTACCAATATTTCGATACTACTTCATGTTTTCTCACGATACGTGATTTGGCCTTCAAATCTCAGAATTTCGCAAGTTTTGCATTTTAAGGAAGTTTTCTTGCATTTTGTTTTGTACTAAAAATCATCGAATTAACAATATTTTGACCTTTATCATCCCCTTTTCCTTCATGTGATTTAAACAAAATATCATCGAATTAGGCAATGTTTTGCCGTTTTTCCACGTTTTTTTTAATTTTCAGTTCATTCTTATTAATTCATTATATATACGATGAAAATGATGCAAACACATAATTGATTAGAAAATAACCTTAAACACTTCATTTTCAATCAACTATTTGTATCTCGTTAAAATACTGAGTAAGATATTGGAAAGGGGAGAAGTTCTGTTTTTATTGCATATATCGACGTTTCAGCCGGATTAGAACGGTTTTACGTGTACATCTTCCATCGGTAATATAAACCGAAAATCAGGAACATTTTAGTTAATTTTAATGAAAACACATTGATTTTTATCATTTGTATTGGAAGCAACATCTTTATACGTCTTGGGATGCAGAGGCTCAAGAGAGGGATGCAGAGGCTTAAGAGAGGGATTTAGAGGCTCAAGAGAGGGATGCAGAGGCTTAAGAGAGTGTTGCAGAGGCTTAAGAGAGGGGATGCAGAGGCTCAAGAGAGGGATGCAGAGGCTTAAGAGAGTGTTGCAGAGGCTCAAGAGAGTGATGCAGAGGCTGAAGAGAGAGATGCAGAGGCTGAAGAGAGTGTTGCAGAGGCTCAAGAGAGGGATGCAGAGGCTTAAGAGAGGGATGCAGAGGCTAAAAAGAGGGATGCAGCGGCTTAAGAGAGTGATGCAGAGGCTGAGGATAGTGTTGCAGAGGCTTAAGAGAGGGATGCAGAGGCTCAAGAGAGTGATGCAAAGGCTCAAGAGAGTGATGCAGAGGCTCAAGAGAGTGATGCAGAGGATCAAGAGGGTGATGCAGAGGCTGATGAGAGTGTTGCAGAGGCTTAAGAGAGGGATGCAGAGGCACAAGAGAGTGATGCATAGGCTCAAGAGAGTGATGCAGAAGCTGAAGAGAGTGTTGCAGAGGCTTAAGAGAGGGATGCAGAGGCTCAAGAGAGGGATGCAGAGGCTTAAGAGTGTGATGTAGAGGCTGAAGAGAGTGTTGCAGAGGCTTAAGAGAGGGATGCAGAGGCTCAAGAGAGTGATGCAAAGGCTCAAGAGAATGATGCAGAGGTTCAAGAGAGTGATGCAGAGGATCAAGAGAGTGATGCAGAGGCTGAAGAGAGAGATGCAGAGGCTATAGAGAGTGATGCAGAGGCTCAAGAGAGTGATGCAGGGGTTCAAGAGAATGATGTAAAGGCTTTAGAGAAGGATGTAGAGGCTCAAGAGAATGATGCAGAGGCTCAGGAGAGTGATGCAGAGGATCAAGAGAGGGATGCAGAGGTTTAAGAGAGTGATGCAGAGGCTCAAGAGAGTGATGCAGAGGATCATGAGAGGGATTCAGGAGTTCAAGAGAGGGATGAAGAGGCTCAAGAGAGTGATTCAGAGGCTTACGAGAGTGATGCAGAGGCTTAAGAGAGGGATGCAGAGGCTTAAGAGGGGGGGATTGCAGAGGCTCAAGCGAGGGATGCAGAGGCTCAATAGAGGGAAGCAGAGGCTCAAGTGAGGGATGCAGAGGCACAAGAGAGGGATGCAGAGGCTCATGAGAGGGATGCAGGAGTTCAAGAGAGTGATGCAAAGGCTCAAGAAAGGTATATATTCATTTTTACCAATATTTAGATACTATTTCATGTAGTATCTCGATATGTGATTTGGCCTTCAAATCTCAGATTTTCGCATAATATTGCATTTTAAGCAAGTTTTCTTGAATTTTGTTTCGTACTAAAAATCATCAAATTCAGCAATATTTTGACGTTTATCATCCCCTTTTCCTTTATGTGATATAAACAAAATATCATCGAATTAGGCAATATTTTGCTGTTTTTCCACGTTTTTGTGAATTTTCAGTTTATTGCTATTAATTCATTAAATATACGATAAAAATGATGCAAGCACATAATTGAATAGAAATTAACCTTAAACACTTCATTTTCAATCAACTATTTGTATCTCGTTAAAATACTGAGTAAGATATTGGAAAGGGGAGAAGTTCAGTTTTTATTGCATATATCGACGTTTCAGCCGGATTAGAACGGTTTTACGTGTACATCTTCCATCGGTAATATAAACCGAAAATCAGGAACATTTTAGTTAATTTTAATGAAAACATATTGATGTTTATCATTTGTATTGGAAGCAACATCTTTATACGTCTTTTCTAGGGTCAAAAAAATACGAAACGTCACTCTATAATTCGAAGGTAAAATCCTCAAATTTGGTACAATAATGACTTTTTTTACGTTTTTCATGTAGTTTGATATTACGTAAATATATTTATTTTTACCAATATTTCGATACTATTTCATGTAGTATCACGATATGTCATTTGGTCTTCAAATCTCAGATTTTCGCTTAATATTGCATATTATGCAAGTTTTCTTGCATTTTGTTTCGTACTAAAAATCATCGACTTCAGCAATATTTTGACGTTTATCACCCCCTTTTCCTTTATGTGATATAAACAAAATATCATCGAAAGAGGCAATATTTTGCTGTTTTTCCACGTTTTTGTGAATTTTCAGTTTATTGCTATTAATTCATTAAATATACGATAAAAATGATGCAAACACATAATTGATTAGAAAGTAACCTTAAACATTTTCAATCAACTATTTGTTTCTCGTTAAAATACTGAGTAAGATATTGGAAAAGGGAGAAGTTCTGTTTTTATTGCATATATCGACGTTTCAGCCGGATTAGAGCGGTTTTACGTGTACATCTTCCATCGGTAATATAAACGGAAAATCAGGAACATTTTAGTTAATTCTAATGAAAACACATTAATTTTTTTCATTTGTATTTGAAACAACATTGTCATATGTTTTTTCTTGGATCTAAATAATACGAAACCTCGCTCTATGATTTGAAGTTAAAATCCTCAAATATGGTAATATTGTGACTTTTTTCACGTTATTCATTTAAAAATCAATGTGTTTTCATTAAAATTAACTAAAATGTTCCTGATTTTCGGTTTATATTACCGATGGAAAATGTACAAGTAAAACCGTTCTAATCCGGCTGAAACGTCGATATATGCAATAAAAACAGAAATTCTCCCCTTTTCAATATGTTATTCAGTATTGTAACGAGAAACAAATAGATGATTGAAAATGAAGTATTTAAGGTTATTTTCTGATCAATTATGTGTTTGCATAATTTGTTACGTATATATATGAAATAATAACAATAAACTTAAAATTCACAAAAACGTGGAAAAAAGGCAAAACATTGCCTAATTCGATGATATTTTGTTTAAATCACATACAGGAAAAGAGGATGATAAAGGTCAAAATATTGATGAATTCGATGATTTTTAGTACGAAAAAAATGTAAGAAAACTTGCTTAAAATGCAATATTATGCGAAAATCTGAGATTTTTAGGCCAAATCACATATCGTGATACTACATGAAATAGTATCGAAATATTGGTAAAAATGAATATATATATGTAATATCAAACTACATGAAAAAATTCATTAAATATACGATAAAAATGATGCAAACACATAATTGATTAGAAATTAACCCTAAACAATTCATTTTCAATCAACTATTTGTTTCTCTTTAAAATACTAAGTAAGATATTGGAAAAGGGAGAAGTTCTGTTTTTATTGCATATATCGACGTTTCAGCCGGATTAGAGCGGTTTCACGTGTACATCTTCCATCGGTAATATAAACGGAAAATCAGGAACATTTTAGTTAATTCTAATGAAAACACATTGATTTTTATCATTTATATTTGAAACAACATTGTCATATGTCTTTTCTTGGATCTAAATAATACGAAACCTCGCTCAATGATTTCAAGTTAAAATCCTCAAATATGGTAATATAGTGACTTTTTTCACGTTATTCATGTAGTGTGATTTTACGTATATATATTAGTTTTTACCAATATTTCGACACTACTTCATGTTTTCTCACGATATGTGATTTGGCCTTCATATCTCAGAATTAGGCAAATTTTGCATTTTAAGCAAGTTTTCTTGCATTTTGTTTTGTACTAAAAATCATCGAATTTAGCAATATTTTGACCTTGATCATCCCCTTTTCCTTTATGTGATTTAAACAAAATATCATCGAATTAGGCAATATTTTGCCGTTTTTCCACGTTTTTTGAATTTTCAGTTTATTGTTAATAATTGATTAAATATACGATAAAAATGATGCAAACACATAATTGATTAGAAAAGAACCTTAAATACTTCATTTTCAATCACCAATTTGTTTCTCGTTAAAATACTGAGTAAGATATTGGAAAAGGGAGAAGTTCGTTTTTTATTGCATATATCGACGTTTCAGCCGGATTAGAACGGTTTTACGTGTACATCTTCCATCGGTAATATAAACCGAAAATCAGGAACATTTTAGTTAATTATAATGAAAACACATTGAATTTTATCATTTGTATTGGAAGCAACATCTTTATACGTCTTTTCTAGGGTCTAAAAAATACGAAACGTCGCTCTATGATTCGAAGGTAAAATCCTCAAATTTGGTATAATAATGACTTTTTTTACGTTTTTCATGTAGTTTGATATTACGTAAATATATTCATTTTTACCAATATTTCGATACTATTTCATGTAGTATCACGATATGTAATTTGGCCTTCTAATCTCAGATTTTCGCTTAATATTGCATTTTAAGCAAGTTTTCTTGCATTTTGTTTCGTACTAATAATCGAATTCAGCAATATTTTAACGTTTATCATCCCCTTTTCCTTTATGTGATATAGACAAAATATCATCGAATTAGGCAATATTTTGCTGTTTTTCCACGTTTTTGTGAATTTTCAGTTTATTGCTATTAATTCATTAAATATACGATAAAAATTATGAAAATACATAATTGATTAGAAATTAACCTTAAACACTTCATTTTCAATCAACTATTTGTTTCTCGTTAAAATACTGAGTAAGATATTGGAAAAGGGAGAAGTTCTGTTTTTATTGCATATATCGACGTTTCAGCCGGATTAGAGCCGTTTCACGTGTACATCTTCCATCGGTAATATAAACAGAAAATCAGGATTATTTTAGTTAAATCTAATGAAAACACATTGATTTTTATCATTTGTATTTGAAACAACATTGTCATATGTTTTTTCTTGGATCTAAATAATACGAAACCTCGCTCTATGGTTTGAAGGTAAAATCCTCAAATATGGTAATATAGTGACTTTTTTCACGTTATTCATGTAGTGTGATTTTACGTATATATATTAGTTTTTACCAATATTTCGATACTACTTCATGTTTTCTCACGATATGTGATTTGGCCTTCATATCTCAGAATTTGGCAAATTTTGCATTTTAAGCAAATTTTCTTGCATTTTGTTTTGTACTAAAAATCATCGAATTTAGCAATATTTTGACCTTGATCATCCCCTTTTCCTTTATGTGATTTAAACAAAATATCATCGAATTAGGCAATATTTTGCCGTTTTTCCACGTTTTTGAATTTTCAGTTTATTGTTAATAATTCATTAAATATACGATAAAAATGATGCAAACACATAATTGATTAGAAAAAACCCTTAAATACTTCATTTTCAATCACCAATTTGTTTCTCGTTAAAATACTGTGTAAGATATTGAAAAGGGGAGAAGTTCTGTTTTTATTGCATATATCGACGTTTCAGCCGGATTAGAACGGTTTTACGTGTACATCTTCCATCGGTAATATAAACCGAAAATCAGGAACATTTTAGTTAATTATAATGAAAACACATTGATTTTTATCATTTGTATTGGAAGCAACATCTTTATACGTCTTTTCTATGGTCTAAAAAATACGAAACGTCGCTCTATGATTTGAATTAAAATCCTCAAATTTGGTATAATAATGATTTTTTTACGTTTTTCATGTAGTTTGATATTACGTAAATATATTAATTTTTACCAATATTTCGATACTATTTCATGTAGTATCACGATATGTGATTTGGCCTTCAAATCTCAGATTTTCGCTTAATATTGCATTTTAAGCAAGTTTTCTTGCATTTTGTTTTGTACCAAAAATCATTAAATTTAGCAATATTTTGACGTTTATCATCCTCTTTTCCTTTATGTGATTTAAACAAAATATCATCGAATTAGGCAATGTTTTGCCGTTTTTCCACGTTTTTGTGAATTTTCAGTTTATTGTTATTATTTCATTAAATATACGTAAAAAATTATGCAAACACATAATTGATCAGAAAATAACCTTAAATACTTCATTTTCATTCATCTATTTGTTTCTCGTTACAATACTGAAGAACATATTGAAAAGGGGAGAATTTCTGTTTTTATTGCATATATCGACGTTTCAGCCGGATTAGAACGGTTTTACGTGTACATTTTCCATCGGTAATATAAACCGAAAATCAGGAACATTTTAGTTAATTTTAATGAAATCACATTGATTTTTATCATTTGTATTGGAACAACATCTTTATACGTCTTTTCTAGGGTCTAAAAAATACGAAACGTCGCTTTATGATTCGAAGTTAAAATCCTCAAATTTGGTATAATAATGACTTTATTCACGTTTTTCATATAGTTTGATATTACATAAATATATTCATTTTTACCAATATTTAGATACTATTTCATGTAGTATCACGATATGTGATTTGGCCTTCATATCACAGATTTTCGCATAATATTGCATTTTAAGCAAGTTTTCTTGCATTTTGTTTCGTACTAAAAATCATCGAATTCAGCAATATTTTGACGTTTATCATCCCCTTTTCCTTTATGTGATATAAACAAAATATTATCGAATTAGGCAATATTTTGCTGTTTTTCCACGTTTTTGTGAATTTTCAGTTTATTGCTATTAATTCATTATATATACGATAAAAATGATGCAAACACATAATTGATTAAAAATTAACCTTATACACTTCATTTTCAATCAACTATTTGTTTCTCGTTAAAATACTGACTAAGATATTGGAAAGGGGAGAAGTTCTGTTTTCATTGCATATATCGACGTTTCAGCCGGATTAGAGCGGTTTTACCATTCAATCATTCAGTCATTCTGTTGAACCCCTGCATCACTCTCTTAAGCCTCTGCATCACTCTCGTAAGCCTCTGAATCACTCTCTTGAGCCTCTTCATCCCTCTCTTGAACTCCTGCATCCCTCTCTTGATCCTCTGCATTACTCTCTTGAGCGTCTGCATCAATCTCTTAAACCTCTGCATCCCTCTCTTGATCCTCTGCATCACTCTCTTGAGCTTCTGCATCATTCTCTTGAGCCTCTACACCCTTCTCTTAAGCCTCTACATCATTCTCTTGAACACCTGCATCACTCTCTTGAACCTCTGCATCACTCTCTTGAGCCTTTGCATCACTCTCTTGAGCCTCTGCATCCCTCTCTAAAGCCTCTGCACGACTCTCTTCAGCCTCTGCATCACTCTCTTAAGCCTCTGTATCCCTCTCTTGAGCCTCTGCATCCCTCTCTTAAGCCTCTGCATCACTCTCTTGAGCCTTTGCATCACTCTCTTGAGCCTTTGCATCACTCTCTTGAGCCTCTACATCCCTCTCTTAAATCTCTACATCCCTCTCTTGAGCCTCTGCATCCCTCTCCTATGCCTCTGCAACACTCTCTTCATCCTCTGCATCACTCACTTAAGCCTCTGCATCCCTCTCTTGAGCCTCTGCATCCCTCTCTTAAGCCTCTGCATCCTTCTCTTGAGCCTCTGCAACACTCTCTTCAGCCTCTGCATCACTCTCTTCAGTCTCTGCATCACCCTCCTGATCCTCTGCATCACTCTCTTCAGCCTCTGCATCACTCTCTTCAGTCTCTGCATCACCCTCCTGATCCTCTGCATCACTCTCTTCAGCCTCTGCATCACTCTCTTGAGCCTTTGCATCACTCTCTTGAGCCTCTGCATCCCTCTCTAAAGCCTCTGCAACAATATCTTCAGCCTCTGCATCACTCTCTTAAGCCTCTGCATCCCTCTCTTGAGCCTGAAAATTCAGGCTCCTGAAAAACTGAAAATTCACCAAAACGTTTGTTTATTATTTAATTCACCAAAATATTTTGTTTAAATTACATAAAGGAAAAAGAGGATGATAAACGTCAAAATATTGCTAAATTTAATGATTTTTAGTACAAAACAAAACGTAAGAAATCTTGCTTCAAAATGCAATATTATGCGAAATTCTCAGATTTAAAGTCACATATCATGAGAAAACATCAAGTATTATCTAAATATTGGTAAAAATGAATATATTTTCGTACAATCACACTTTCAAATACAAATGATAAAAGTCAATGTGTTTTCATTAGAATTAACTAAAATGTTCCTGATTTTCCGTTATATTACCGATGGAAGATGTACACGTAAAACCGCTATAATCCGGCTGAAACGTCGATAGATGCAATATAAACAGAACTTCTCCCCTTTCCAATATCTTACTCAGTATTTTAACGAGAAACAAATAGTTGATTGAAAATGAAGTGTTTAAGGTTAATTTCTAATCAATTATGTGTTTGCATCATTTTTATCGTATATTTAATGAATTAATAGCAATAAACTGAAAATTCACAAAAACGTGGAAAAACAGCAAAATATGGCCTAATTCGATGATATTTTGTTTATTTCACATAAAGGAAAAGGGGATGAAAACGTCAAAATATTGCTGAATTCGATGATTTTTAGTACGAAACAAAATGCAAGAAAACTTGCTTAAAATGCGATATTATGCGAAAATCTGAGATTTCAAGGCCAAATCACATATCGTGATACTACATGAAATAGTATCGAAATATTGGTAAAAATGAATATATTTACGTAATATCAAACTACATGAAAAACGTGAAAAAAGTCATTATTATTCCAAATTTGAGGATTTTAACTTCGAATCATAGAGCGACGTTTCGTATTTTTTAGACCCTAGAAAAGACGTATAAAGATGTTGCTTCCAGTACAAATGATAAAAATCAATGTGTTTTCATTAAAATTAACTAAAATGTTCCTGCTTTTCGGTTTATATTACCGATGGAAGATGTACACGTAAAGCCGTTCTATTCCGGCTGAAACGTCGTTATATGCAATAAAAACAGAACTTCTCCCCTTTTCAATATCTTACTCAGTATTTTAACGAGAAACAAATAGATGATTGAAAATGAAGTATTTAAGGTTATTTTCTGATCAATTATGTGTTTGCATAATTTTTATCATATATTTAATGAATTAATAACAATAAACTGAAAATTCACAAAAACGTGGAAAAACGGCCTAATTCGATGATATTTGGTTTAAATCACATAAAGGAAAAGGGGATGATAAAGGTAAAAATATTGCTAAATTCGATGATTTTTAGTACAAAACAAAATGCAAGAAAACTTGCTTAAAAAAGCAAAATTTGCGAAATTCTGAGATATGAAGGCTAAATCACATATCGTGAGAAAACATGAAGTAGTATCGAAATATTGGTAAAACGAATATATATACGTAAAATCACACTACATGAATAACGTGAAAAAAGTTACTATATTACCATATTTGAGGATTTTAACTTCAAATCATAGAGCGAGGTTTCGTATTATTTAGATCCAAGAAAAAACATATGACAATGTTGTTTCAAATACAAATGATAAAAATCAATGTGTTTTCATTAGAATTAACTAAAATGTTCCTGATTTTCCGTTTATATTACCGATGGAAGATGTACACGTGAAACCGCTCTAATCCGGCTGAAACGTCGATATATGCAATAAAAACAGAACTTCTCCCCTTTCCAATATCTTTCTTAGTATTTTAACGAGAAACAAATAGTTGATTGAAAATGAAGTGAATAAGGTTAATTTCTAATCAATTATGTGTTTGCATCATTTTTATCGTATATATAATGAATTAATAGCAATAAACTCAAAATTCACAAAAACGTGGAAAAACAGCAAAATATTGCCTAATTCGATGATATTTTGTTTATATCACATAAAAGAAGAAGGGATGATAAACGTCAAAATATTGCTGAATTCGATGATTTTTAGTACGAAACAAAATGCAAGAAAACTTGCTTAAAATGCAATATTATGCGAAAATCTGAGATTTGAAGGCCAAATCACATATCGTGATACTACATGAAATAGTATCGAAATATTGGTAAAAATGAATATATTTACGTAATATCAAACTACATGAATAACGTGAAAAAGTCACTATATTTCCATATTTGAGGATTTTAACTTCAAATCATAGAGCGAGGTTTCGTATTATTTAGATCCAAGAAAAAACATATGAAAATGTTGTTTCAAATACAAATGATAAAAATCAATGTGTTTTCATTAGAATTAACTAAAATGTTCCTGATTTTCTGTTTATATTACCGATGGAAGATGTACACGTAAAACCGCTCTAATCCGGCTGAAACGTCGATATATGCAATGAAAACAGAACTTCTCCCCTTTCCAATATCTTAGTCAGTATTTTAACGAGAAACAAATAGTTGATTGAAAATGAAGTGTTTAAGGTTAATTTTTAATCAATTATGTGTTTGCATCATTTTTATCGTATATTTAATGAATTAATAACAATAAACTGAAAATTCAAAAAACGTGGAAAAACAGCAAAATATTGCCTAATTCGATAATATTTTGTTTATATCACATAAAGGAAAAGGGGATGATAAACGTCAAAATATTGCTGAATTCGATGATTTTTAGTACGAAACAAAATGCAAGAAAACTTGCTTAAAATGCAATATTATGCGAAAATCTGAGATTTGAAAGCCAAATCACATATCGTGATACTACATGAAATAGTATCGAAATATTTGTAAAAATGAATATATTTACGTAATATCAAACTACATGAAAAACGTGAAAAAAGTCATTATTATACTAAATTTGACGATTTTAACTTCGAATCATAGAGCGAGGTTTCGTATTATTTAGATCCAAGAAAAAACATATGACAATGTTGTTTCAATTACAAATGATAAAAATCAATGTGTTTTCATTAGAATTAACTAAAATGTTCCTGATTTTCCGTTTATATTACCGATGGAAGATGTACACGTGAAACCGCTCTAATCCGGCTGAAACGTCGATATATGCAATAAAAACAGAACTTCTCCCCTTTCCAATACCTTACTTAGTATTTTAACGAGAAACAAATAGTTGATTGAAAATGAAGTGTATAAGGTTAATTTCTAATCAATTATGTTTTTGCATCATTTTTATCGTATATTTAATGAATTAATAGCAATAAACTGAAAATTCACAAAAACGTGGAAAAACAGCAAAATATTGCCTAATTCGATGATATTTTGTTTATATCACATAAAGGAAAAGGGGATGATAAACGTCAAAATATTGCTGAATTCTCCCTATCACCTTTCTTGAAAGTCGGTACGACATTTGCCTCCTTCCAGCAACTGGGAAATTCTCCCGACATAAGTGACTCATTAAAGATCATTGCCAGAGGCACGCTGAGAGCCTGCACTGCCTCTTTAAGTATCCACGGTGATACTTTGTATGGTCCAACAGCTTTATTTGCATCCAGTGTTGTCAACTGTTTCATTACCTCCTCTGCTGTCACCTCTATACCTGATAATCTTTTATCTAGGTTAATCGCTTCTAACAATGGGAGCTGCTCAGGCTCGGTTGTGAACACTCCATGGAATTTTGCATTCAGTACCTCGCAGATTTCCTTGTCACTTTCTGTATATGCCCCTTCTGTTTTCCTCAATCTTGTCAATTGGTCATTTACCGACATCTTCCTTCTTATATGGCTATGTAGTAATTTAGGTTGCTTTTTCGCTTTGACTGCAATATCATTCTCATAATTTCTTTCCGACACTCGTCTTATGTTAATGTAATCATTCCTAGCTCTGTTACATCTAATCCTGTTGTCCTCTGTCCTTTGTCTTCTGTACTTCCTCCAATCCCTCCTGCTTCTCACCTTTGCTTCCTGACACTGTCTATTAAACCATGGGTTATTATATTCCCTCCTGCTTTTTTCCTTTATTGTTGGAATAAATCTCTCTTCAGCCTCCTTGCATTTCAATATGACTTGGTTCATCATACTTTGCACTGTTTTTCCTCTAAGGTCTTCCTTCCACTGCACTTCTCCCAGGTAGTCCCTTATCCTTCTGTAGTCCCCTTTTCTGTAATCAAGTCTCCTTTCCCGGACCTCTTGTCCTTTGGTCACAATTTTAAGCTCCATCATGTAGTCAAAGACTAGGACACAATGATCACTGGCTCCTAGTGGTATTTCATGTTCCACCTGCTCGATGTCTTCTACATTCTGGGTGAAAATGAGATCTAAGAGGCTGCACGTATCCCCTCCTCTTTCCCTAGTATCTTCCTTCACATGCTGTGTTAGGAAATTCCTGTCAATAACGTCTACCAGCTTCGCTCCCCAGGTCTCCTCCCCGCCATGGGGATTCCTCGTTTCCCAATTATATCTCTCCATGATTTAGGTCCCCCATGACCAGCAGCTTCGCTCTCATTCTATGCTCTATAGTTGCTGCCCTTTGTGTGTGTGTGTGTGTGTGTATTATACTATATTCCTGTTAAAAGTCCAGCCCGTCCTCATAAATAAAGTCCAGAGTTCATTCCATGCACCCGGCAAACACCCATTTTATGAAAGGAAAACGGTTTACACACGACTCACAACTGATGACATCCGAACACTTCCGGAACAAGTGCTTCGCTTATGAATTTTGTTCGAACCACAACGCTGTAAATGCTTCACCCACGTACTACAAATACAAATAATCGCCAACACAATCTAAACACCTAACCTAACTAATGCCTAAATATGCACAGTAAAGTCAAGAGTTCATTCCATGCACCCGGCAAACACCCTTTTTATGAAAGGAAAACGGTTTACACACGACTCACAACTGATGACATCCGAACACTTCCTGAACAAGTGCTTCGCTTACGAATTTTGTTTGAGCCTCAAGAGGAGCAAGAGAGTGATGCAGAGGCTTGAGAGAATAATGCAGAGGCTGAAGAGAATAATGCAGAGGCTTAAGAGAGGGATGCAGAGGCTCAAGAGAGTGATGGAGAGGCTCAAGAGAGTGAAGCAGAGGCTCAACAGAGTGATTCAGAGGCTTACGAGAGTGATGCAGAGGCTTAAGAGAGTGATGCAGAAGCTTAAGAGAGGGATGCAAAGGCTCAAGAGAGTGATGCAAAGGCTCAAGAGAGTGATGCAGAGGCTTAAGAGAGGGATGCAGAGGCTCAAGAGAAAGATGTAGAGGCTCAAGTGAGGGATGCAAAGGCTTATGGGAGGGATGCAGGAGTTAAAGAGAGTGATGCAGAGGCTCAAGAGAGGCATGCAGAGTGACTTTTTTTCACGTTATTCATGTAGTGTGATTTTACGTATATATATTCGTTTTTACCAATATGTCGATACTACTTCTTGTTTTCTCACGATATGTGATTTGGCCTTCAAATCTCAGAATTTCGCAAATTTTGCATTTTTAAGCACGTTTTCTTGCATTTTGTTTAGTACTAAAAATCATCGAATTTAGCAATATTTTGACCTTTATCATCCCCTTTCCTTTATGTGATTTAAACAAAATATCATCGAATTAGGCAATATTTTGCCGTTTTTCCACGTTTTTTGAATTTTCAGTTTATTGTTATTATTTCAATAAATATACGAGAAAAATTATGTAAACACATAATTGATCAGAAAATAACCTTAAATACTTCATTTTCAATCATCTATTTGTTTCTCGTTAAAATACTGAGTAAGAGTTTGAAAAGGGGAGAAGTTCTGTTTTTATTGCATATATCGACGTTTCAGCCGGATTAGAACGGTTTTACGTGTACATCTTCCATCGGTAATATAAACCAAAAATCAGGAACATTTTATTAAATTTTAATGAAAACTCATTGATTTTTATCATTTGTATTGGAAGCAACATCTTTATACGTCTTATCTAGGGTCTAAAAAATACAAAACGTCGCTTTATGATTCGAAGTTAAAATCCTCAAATTTGGTATAATAATGACTTTTTCACGTTTTTCATGTAGTTTGATATTACGCAAATATATTCTTTTTTACCAATATTGCGATACTATTTCATGTAGTATCACGATATGTGATTTGGCCTTCATATCTCAGATTATCGCATAATATTGCATTTTAAGCAAGTTTTCTTGCATTTTGTTTTGTACTAAAACTTATCGAATTCAGCAATATTTTGACGTTTATCATCCTCTTTTCCTTTATGTGATATAAACAAAATATCATCGAATTAGGCAATATTTTGCTGTTTTTCCACGTTTTTGTGAATTTTCAGTTTATTGTTATTAATTCATTAAATATACGATAAAAATGATGCAAACACATAATTGATTAGAAATTAATCTTAAACACTTCATTTTCAAACAACTATTTGTTTCTCGTTAAAATACTGAGTATGATATTGAAAAGGGGATAGGTTCTGTTTTTATTGCATATATCGACGTTTCAGCCGGATTAGAGCGGTTTTACGTGTAAATCTTCCATCGGTAATATAAACGGAAAATCAGGAACATTTAAGTTAATTCTAATGAAAACAAATTGATTTTTATCATTTGTATTTAAAACAACATTGTCATGTCTTTTCTTGGATCTAAATAATACGAAACCTCGCTCTATGATTTGAAGTTAAAATCCTCAAATATGGTAATATAGTGACTTTTTTCACGTTATTCATGTAGTGAGATTTTACGTATTCGTTTTTACCAATATTTCGATACTACTTCATGTTTTCTCACGATATGAGATTTGGCCTTCAAATCTCAGAATTTCGCAAATTTTGCATTTTTAAGCAAGTTTTCTTGCATTTTATTTTGTACTAAAAATCATCGAATTTAGCAATATTTTGACCTTTATTATCCCCTTTTCCTTTATGTGATTTAAACCAAATATCATCGAATTAGGCCGTTTTTCCACGTTTTTGTGAATTTTCAGTTTATTGTTATTAATTCATTAAATATACGATAAAAATTATGCAAACACATAATTGATCAGAAAATAACCTTAAATACTTCATTTTCAATCATCTATTTGTTTCTCTTTAAAATACTGAGTAAGATATTGAAAAGGGGAGAAGTTCTGTTTTTATTGCATATAGCGACGTTTCAGCCGGAATAGAACGGTTTTACGTGTACATCTTCCATCGGTAATATAAACCGAAAATCAGGAACATTTTAGTTAATTTTAATGAAAACACATTGATTGTTATCATTTGTATTGGAAGCAACATCTTTATACGTCTTTTCTAGGGTCTAAAAAATACGAAACGTCGCTCTATGATTCGAAGTTAAAATCCTCCAATTTGGTATAATAATGACTTTTTTCACGTTTTTCATGTAGTTTGATATTACGTAAATATATTCATTTTTACCAATATTTCGATACTATTTCATGTAGTATCACGATATGTGATTTGGCCTTGAAATCTCAGATTTTCGCATAATATCGCATTTTAAGCAAGTTTTCTTGCATTTTGTTTCGAACTAAAAATCATCGAATTTAGCAATATTTTGACGTTTATCATCCCCTTTTCCTTTATGTGATATAAACAAAATATCATCGAATTAGGCAATATTTTGCTGTTTTTCCACGTTTTTGTGAATTTTCAGTTTATTGCTATTAATTCATTAAATATACGATAAAAATGATGCAAACACATAATTGATTAGAAATTAACCTTAAACATTTCATTTTCAATCAACTATTTGTTTCTCGTTAAAATACTGAGTAAGATATTGGAAAGGGGAGAAGTTCTGTTTTTATTGCATATATCGACGTTTCAGCCGGATTAGAACGGTTTTACGTGTACATCTTCCATCGGTAATATAAACCGAAAATCAGGAACATTTTAGTTAATTTTAATGAAAACACATTGATTTTTATCATTTGTATTGGAAGCAACATCTTTATACGTCTTGGGATGCAGAGGCTCAAGAGAGGGATGCAGAGGCTTAAGAGAGGGATGCAGAGGCTCAAGAGAGGGATGCAGAGGCTTAAGAGAGTGATGCAGAGGCTGAAGAGAGTGTTGCAGAGGCTTAAGAGAGGGGATGCAGAGGCTCAAGAGAGTGATGCAGAGGCTGAAGAGAGAGATGTAGAGGCTGAAGAGAGTGTTGCAGAGGCTCAAGAGAGGGATGCAGAGGCTTAAGAGAGCGTTGCAGAGGCTAAAAAGAGGGATGCAGAGGCTCAAGAGAGTGATGCAAAGGCTCAAGAGAGTGATGCAGAGGCTCAAGAGAGTGATGCAAAGGATCAAGAGGGTGATGCAGAGGTTGATGAGAGTGTTGCAGAGGCTTAAGAGGGGGATGCAGAGGCACAAGAGAGTGATGCATAGGCTCAAGAGAGTGATGCAGAAGCTGAAGAGAGTGTTGCAGAGGCTTAAGAGAGGGATGCAGAGGCTCAAGAGAGGGATGCAGAGGCTTAAGAGTGTGATGTAGAGGCTGAAGAGAGTGTTGCAGAGGCTGAAGAGAGGGATGCAGAGGCTCAAGAGAGTGATGCAAAGGCTCAAGAGAATGATGCAGAGGTTCAAGAGAGTGATGCAGAGGATCAAGAGAGTGATGCAGAGGCTGAAGAGAGAGATGCAGAGGCTATAGAGAGTGATGCAGAGGCTCAAGAGAGTGATGCAGGGGTTCAAGAGAATGATGTAAAGGCTTTAGAGAAGGATGTAGAGGCTCAAGAGAATGATGCAGAGGCTCAGGAGAGTGATGCAGAGAATCAAGAGAGGGATGCAGAGGTTTAAGAGAGTGATGCAGAGGCTCAAGAGAGTGATGCAGAGGATCATGAGAGGGATTCAGGAGTTCAAGAGAGGGATGAAGAGGCCCAAGAGAGTGATTCAGAGGCTTACGAGAGTGATGCAGAGGCTTAAGAGAGGGATGCAGAGGCTTAAGAGGGGGGGATTGCAGAGGCTCAAGCGAGGGATGCAGAGGCTCAATAGAGGGATGCAGAGGCTCAAGTGAGGGATGCAGAGGCACAAGAGAGGGATGCAGAGGCTCATGAGAGGGATGCAGGAGTTCAAGAGAGTGATGCAAAGGCTCAAGAAAGGTATATATTCATTTTTACCAATATTTAGATACTATTTCATGTAGTATCTCGATATGTGATTTGGCCTTCAAATCTCAGATTTTCGCATAATATTGCATTTTAAGCAAGTTTTCTTGAATTTTGTTTCGTACTAAAAATCATCGAATTCAGCAATATTTTGACGTTTATCATCCCTTTTTCCTTTATGTGATATAAACAAAATATCATCGAATTAGGCAATATTTTGCTGTTTTTCCACGTTTTTGTGAATTTTCAGTTTATTGCTATTAATTCATTAAATATACGATAAAAATGATGCAAATACATAATTTATTAGAAATTAACCTTAAACACTTCATTTTCAATCAACTATTTGTTTCTCGTTAAAATACTGAGTAAGATATTGGAAAGGGGAGAAGTTCTGTTTTTATTGCATATATCGACGTTTCAGCCGGATTAGAACGGTTTTACGTGTACATCTTCCATCGGTAATATAAACCGAAAATCAGGAACATTTTAGTTAATTTTAATGAAAACACATTGATTTTTATCATTTGTATTGGAAGCAACATCTTTATACGTCTTGGGATGCAGAGGCTCAAGAGAGGGATGCAGAGGCTTAAGAGAGGGATGCAGAGGCTCAAGAGAGGGATGCAGAGGCTTAAGAGAGTGATGCAGAGGCTGAAGAGAGTGTTGCAGAGGCTAAAGAGAGGGGATGCAGAGGCTCAAGAGAGTGATGCAGAGGCTGAAGAGAGAGATGCAGAGGCTGAAGAGAGTGTTGCAGAGGCTCAAGAGAGGGATGCAGAGGCTTAAGAGAGGGTTGCAGAGGCTAAAAAGAGGGATGCAGAGGCTCAAGAGAGTGATGCAAAGGCTCAAGAGAGTGATGCAGAGGCTCAAGAGAGTGATGCAAAGGATCAAGAGGGTGATGCAGAGGTTGATGAGAGTGTTGCAGAGGCTTAAGAGAGGGATGCAGAGGCACAAGAGAGTGATGCATAGGCTCAAGAGAGTGATGCAGAAGCTGAAGAGAGTGTTGCAGAGGCTTTAGAGAGGGATGCAGAGGCTCAAGAGAGGGATGCAGAGGCTTAAGAGTGTGATGTAGAGGCTGAAGAGAGTGTTGCAGAGGCTGAAGAGAGGGATGCAGAGGCTCAAGAGAGTGATGCAAAGGCTCAAGAGAATGATGCAGAGGTTCAAGAGAGTGATGCAGAGGATCAAGAGAGTGATGCAGAGGCTGAAGAGAGAGATGCAGAGGCTATAGAGAGTGATGCAGAGGCTCAAGAGAGTGATGCAGGGGTTCAAGAGAATGATGTAAAGGCTTTAGAGAAGGATGTAGAGGCTCAAGAGAATGATGCAGAGGCTCAGGAGAGTGATGCAGAGGATCAAGAGAGGGATGCAGAGGTTTAAGAGAGTGATGCAGAGGCTCAAGAGAGTGATGCAGAGGATCATGAGAGGGATTCAGGAGTTCAAGAGAGGGATGAAGAGGCTCAAGAGAGTGATTCAGAGGCTTACGAGAGTGATGCAGAGGCTTAAGAGAGGGATGCAGAGGCTTAAGAGGGGGGGATTGCAGAGGCTCAAGCGAGGGATGCAGAGGCTCAATAGAGGGATGCAGAGGCTCAAGTGAGGGATGCAGAGGCACAAGAGAGGGATGCAGAGGCTCATGAGAGGGATGCAGGAGTTCAAGAGAGTGATGCAAAGGCTCAAGAAAGGTATATATTCATTTTTACCAATATTTAGATACTATTTCATGTAGTATCTCGATATATGATTTGGCCTTCAAATCTCAGATTTTCGCATAATATTGCATTTTAAGCAGGCGTTATAATTGTTTGGCCGAAAAAATTCGGCCAAACACGAAAAATTTATAAAAATACTACAACGTTCTGGCAACACCGTGGTGCAAACCGTTTAATGTTATGATAATAAATAACGTAATTAGAGCAAATTTTCCAGCCGCAATTGCCCGAAATCTGGTCCTCGCGGCTCGGGTGCGCCGTAGGGTGATGCGTCATACGTTGTAAGCGTCTAGTATTTCGCAATAGAGTGGAGAATATCTTGTTATGCATATACAAATTATAAACACACTCGCTGGCAACTGTCTTCTGTGAGAGGGAGGGGCTATAATCCGATTACTCTGGCTTAGTCACCCTCTCAGTGTCTGTGCCGGCGGTCGCATGCCTGACGCGCTCGCACAGATCGTATTTTCTTGCATATACTGCACAATGGATATAGTATCGGACAAGAAGAAAGCTCTAAAGGCAAGAGCTCTACGCGTTAGCCAAGTAAAGAAGGAGCGTAAAGCCACACTGAGGCAAAACAAGAGTTCCCTTGAGTGAAGAGAGAGGGCAGCCTCCCGCCCCCACAACACACTACCTCGCCTCACACCCAGGCACCCACACCTGTGGCACCTGCCACACCTCTGTGGCACCTGCCACACCTCCTGCTGCACCTGCCACACCACCTGCGGCACCTGCCACACCACCTGCGGCACCTGCCACTCAAGATCTTAGACCTGCAACTCAAGACGTTCTCCCTCTTGATGTTGCAAGATGTTGCATATTTCAGACCAATTATATTAGGTTAGTATGTATTATGTTTTATATCTTGATACTATATCATAAATAATTGTAAATATAAAGCTGCTGTCTTTTTTTTTATTTTTTTTTTTTTATTTTTTTTTTTTAATAATTTTTTTTTTTTTTTTTTTATCAGGCGATCTTCATGGAACTTACACACCTTACTGAAGGAATGCCAATCTACAAGGGTGGTAATTTTGATTGAAATTGGTAGTTCATCAACCTCAGCCAAAGGTGGCTGAACTTTGACCTTCATTTTTTACAGGTAACTAATTTGCAACTATATGGTTGAATAACTTTTTTATTTATTATTCAATTTACATGGAACTTGCACATTATATGTAGAGTCTGTGCCTCTAAAAACTCAAGTTATATATTTCCCCTAAGATCATTTATTGATTTTATATATATTTATAAACATCATTTTGTTGCATAATTTTTTGGGTGAACTTTGAAAATTTGTATTATTGCACTAAATAGGTTTGGGATAATAATGCTACTAGACAACCTTTATTATATAGTATTGTGATAGCTGAGTATCATAGAAATAATATCAGTTGATATTTGTATTTGTTATATCAACTTTAAAACATGTAAAAAAATGGTTAAAAAAAGTTTTTTTTTTTTTTCTCCCTCTCTATTTAGGCTGCGATGCTGAAACTTGGACCACTTGCAGCCCTCTTCACGTGTAACACGTCAATAAATTTTCATTGCACTAGAACAACTTTTATGAACCCTAACTATCGCCCCCTTTAAGCAAGTTTTCTTGAATTTTGTTTCGTACTAAAAATCATCGAATTCAGCAATATTTTGACGTTTATCATCCCTTTTTCCTTTATGTGATATAAACAAAATATCATCGAATTAGGCAATATTTTGCTTTTTTCCACGTTTTGGTGAATTTTCAGTTTATTGCTATTAATTCACTAAATATACGATAAAAATGATGCAAAAACATAATTGAATAGAAATTAACCTTAAACACTTCATTTTCAATCAACTATTTGTATCTCGTTAAAATACTGAGTAAGATATTGGAAAGGGGAGAAGTTCTGTTTTTATTGCATATATCGACGTTTCAGCCGGATTAGAACGGTTTTACGTGTACATCTTCCATCGGTAATATAAACCGAAAATCAGGAACATTTTAGTTAATTTTAATGAAAACACATTGATTTTTATCATTTGTATTGGAAGCAACATCTTTATACGTCTTTGGATGCAGAGGCTCAAGAGAGGGATGCAGAGGCTTAAGAGAGGGATGCAGAGGCTCAAGAGAGGGATGCAGAGGCTTAAGAGAGTGATGCAGAGGCTGAAGAGAGTGTTGCAGAGGCTTAAGAGAGGGGATGCAGAGGCTCAAGAGAGTGATGCAGAGGCTGAAGAGAGAGATGCAGAGGCTGAAGAGAGTGTTGCAGAGGCTCAAGAGAGGGATGCAGAGGCTTAAGAGAGGGTTGCAGAGGCTAAAAAGAGGGATGCAGCGGCTTAAGAGAGTGATGCAGAGGCTGAGGATAGTGTTGCAGAGGCTTAAGAGAGGGATGCAGAGGCTCAAGAGAGTGATGCAAAGGCTCAAGAGAGTGATGCAGAGGCTCAAGAGAGTGATGCAGAGGATCAAGAGGGTGATGAGAGTGTTGCAGAGGCTTAAGAGAGGGATGCAGAGGCAAAAGAGAGTGATGCATAGGCTCAAGAGAGTGATGCAGAAGCTGAAGAGAGTGTTGCAGAGGCTTAAGAAAGGGATGCAGAGGCTCAAGAGAGGGATGCAGAGGCTTAAGAGTGTGATGTAGAGGCTGAAGAGAGTGTTGCAGAGGCTTAAGAGAGGGATGCAGAGGCTCAAGAGAGTGATGCAAAGGCTCAAGAGAGTGATGCAGAGGTTTAAGAGAGTGATGCAGAGGATCAAGAGAGTGATGCAGAGGCTGAAGAGAGAGATGCAGAGGCTATAGAGAGTGATGCAGAGGCTCAAGAGAGTGATGCAGGGGTTCAAGAGAATGATGTAGAGGCTTTAGAGAAGGATGTAGAGGCTCAAGAGAATGATGTAAAGGCTCAGGAGAGTGATGCAGAGGATCAAGAGAGGGATGCAGAGGTTTAAGAGAGTGATGCAGAGGCTCAAGAGAGTGATGCAGAGGATCATGAGAGGGATACAGGAGTTCAAGAGCGGGATGAAGAGGCTCAAGAGAGTGATTCAGAGGATCATGAGAGGGATACAGGAGTTCAAGAGAGGGATGAAGAGGCTCAAGAGAGTGATGCAGAGGATCATGAGAGGGATACAGGAGTTCAAGAGAGGGATGAAGAGGCTCAAGAGAGTGATTCAGAGGCTTACGAGAGTGATGCAGAGGCTTAAGAGAGTGATGCAGAGGCTTAAGAGAGGGATGCAGAGGCTCAAGCGAGGGATGCAGAGGCTCAAGAGAGGGATGCAGAGGCTCAAGTGAGGGATGCAGAGGCACAAGAGAGGGATGCAGAGGCTCATGAGAGGGATGCAGGAGTTCAAGAGAGTGATGCAAAGGCTCAAGAAAGGTATATATTCATTTTTACCAATATTTAAATACTATTTCATGTAGTATCACGATATGTGATTTGGCCTTCAAATCTCAGATTTTCGCATAATATTGCATTTTAAGCAAGTTTTCTTGAATTTTGTTTCGTACTAAAAATCATCGAATTCAGCAATATTTTGACGTTTATCATCCCTTTTTCCTTTATGTGATATAAACAAAATATCATCGAATTAGGCAATATTTTGCTGTTTTTCCACGTTTTTGTGAATTTTCAGTTTATTGCTATTAATTCATTAAATATACGATAAAAATGATGCAAGCACATAATTGGATAGAAATTAACCTTAAACACTTCATTTTCAATCAACTATTTGTATCTCGTTAAAATACTGAGTAAGATATTGGAAAGGGGAGAAGTTCTGTTTTTATTGCATATATCGACGTTTCAGCCGGATTAGAACGGTTTTACGTGTACATCTTCCATCGGTAATATAAACCGAAAATCAGGAACATTTTAGTTAGTTTTAATGAAAACACATTGATTTTTATCATTTGTATTGGAAGCAACATCTTTATACGTCTTGGGATGCAGAGGCTCAAGAGAGGGATGCAGAGGCTTAAGAGAGGGATGCAGAGGCTCAAGAGAGGGATGCAGAGGCTTAAGAGAGTGATGCAGAGGCTGAAGAGAGAGATGCAGAGGCTATAGAGAGTGATGCAGAGGCTCAAGAGAGTGATGCAGGGGTTCAAGAGAATGATGTAGAGGCTTTAGAGAAGGATGTAGAGGCTCAAGAGAATGATGCAGAGGCTCAGGAGAGTGATGCAGAGGATCAAGAGAGGGGATGCAGAGGCTCAAGAGAGTGATGCAGAGGCTGAAGAGAGAGATGCAGAGGGTGAAGAGAGTGTTGCAGAGGCTCAAGAGAGGGATGCAGAGGCTTAAGAGAGGGTTGCAGAGGCTAAAAAGAGGGATGCAGCGGCTTAAGAGAGTGATGCAGAGGCTGAGGATAGTGTTGCAGAGGCTTAAGAGAGGGATGCAGAGGCTCAAGAGAGTGATGCAAAGGCTCAAGAGAGTGATGCAGAGGCTCAAGAGAGTGATGCAGAGGATCAAGAGGGTGATGCAGAGGGTGATGAGAGTGTTGCAGAGGCTTAAGAGAGGGATGCAGAGGCAAAAGAGAGTGATGCATAGGCTCAAGAGAGTGATGCAGAAGCTGAAGAGTGTTGCAGAGGCTTAAGAGAGGGATGCAGAGGCTCAAGAGAGGGATGCAGAGGCTTAAGAGTGTGATGTAGAGGCTGAAGAGAGTGTTGCAGAGGCTTAAGAGAGGGATGCAGAGGCTCAAGAGAGTGATGCAAAGGCTCAAAGAGTGATGCAGAGGTTCAAGAGAGTGATGCAGAGGATCAAGAGAGTGATGCAGGGGTTCAAGAGAATGATGTAGAGGCTTTAGAGAAGGATGTAGAGGCTCAAGAGAATGATGCAGAGGCTCAGGAGAGTGATGCAGAGGATCAAGAGAGGGATGCAGAGGTTTAAGAGAGTGATGCAGAGGCTCAAGAGAGTGATGCAGAGGATCATGAGAGGGATACAGGAGTTCAAGAGAGGGATGAAGAGGCTCAAGAGAGTGATTCAGAGGCTTACGAGAGTGATGCAGAGGCTTAAGAGAGTGATGCAGAGGCTTAAGAGAGGGATGCAGAGGCTCAAGCGAGGGATGCAGAGGCTCAAGAGAGGGATGCAGAGGCTCAAGTGAGGGATGCAGAGGCTCAAGAGAGTGATGCAGGGGTTCAAGAGAATGATGTAGAGGCTTTAGAGAAGGATGTAGAGGCTCAAGAGAATGATGCAGAGGCTCAGGAGAGTGATGCAGAGGATCAAGAGAGGGATGCAGAGGTTTAAGAGAGTGATGCAGAGGCTCAAGAGAGTGATGCAGAGGATCATGAGAGGGATACAGGAGTTCAAGAGAGGGATGAAGAGGCTCAAGAGAGTGATTCAGAGGCTTACGAGAGTGATGCAGAGGCTTAAGAGAGTGATGCAGAGGCTTAAGAGAGGGATGCAGAGGCTCAAGCGAGGGATGCAGAGGCTCAAGAGAGGGATGCAGAGGCTCAAGTGAGGGATGCAGAGGCACAAGAGAGGGATGCAGAGGCTCATGAGAGGGATGCAGGAGTTCAAGAGAGTGATGCAAAGGCTCAAGAAAGGTATATATTCATTTTTACCAATATTTAAATACTATTTCATGTAGTATCACGATATGTGATTTGGCCTTCAAATCCCAGATTTTCGCATAATATTGCATTTTAAGCAAGTTTTCTTGCATTTTGTTTCGTACTAAAAATCATCGAATTCAGCAATATTTTGACGTTTATCATCCCTTTTTCCTTTATGTGATATAAACAAAATATCATCGAATTAGGCAATATTTTGCTGTTTTTCCACGTTTTTGTGAATTTTCAGTTTATTGCTATTAATTCATTAAATATACGATAAAAATGATGCAAAAACATAATTGATTAGAAATTAACCTTAAACACTTCATTTTCAATCAACTATTTGTTTCTCGTTAAAATACTGAGTAAGATATTGGAAAGGGGAGAAGTTCTGTTTTTATTGCATATAACGACGTTTCAGCCGGATTAGAGCGGTGTCACGTGTACATCTTCCATCGGTAATATAAGCATCACTCTCTTGAGCCTCTGCATCACTCTCTTAAACCTCTGCATCCCTCTCTTGATCCTCTGCATCACTCTCCTGAGCCTCTGCATCATTCTCTTGAGCCTCTACATCCTTCTCTAAAGCCTCTACATCATTCTCTTGAACCCCTGCATCACTCTCTTGAGCCTCTGCATCACTCTCTATAGCCTCTGCATCTCTCTCTCTTCAGCCTCTGCATCACTCTCTTGATCCTCTGCATCACTGTCTTGAACCTCTGCATCACTCTCTTGAGCCTTTGCATCACTCTCTTGAGCCTCTGCATCCCTCTCTTAATCCTCTGCAACACTCTCTTCAGCCTCTACATCACACTCTTAAGCCTCTGCATCCCTCTCTTGAGCCTCTGCATCCCTCTCTTAAGCCTCTGCAACACTCTTCAGCTTCTGCATCACTCTCTTCAGCCTATGCATCACTCTCTTTTGCCTCTGCATCCCTCTCTTAAGCCTCTGCAACACTCTCATCACCCTCTGCATCACCCTCTTGATCCTCTGCATCACTCTCTTGAACCTCTGCATCACTCTCTTGAGCCTTTGCATCACACTCTTGAGCCTCTGCATCCCTCTCTTAAGCCTCTGCAACACTATCCTCAGCCTCTGCATCACTCTCTTAAGCCGCTGCATCCCTCTTTTTAGCCTCTGCAACCCTCTCTTAAGCCTCTGCATCCCTCTGTTGAGCCTCTGCAACACTCTCTTCAGCCTCTGCATCTCTCTCTTCAGCCTCTGCATCACTCTCTTGAGCCTCTGCATCCCCTCTCTTAAGCCTCTGCAACACTCTCTTCAGCCTCTGCATCACTCTCTTAAGCCTCTGCATCCCTCTCTTGAGCCTCTGCATCCCTCTCTTTATCCTCTGCATCCCTCTCTTGAGCCTCTACATCCCTACATGCAAGAAAACTTGCTTAAAAAAGCAAAATTTGCGAAATTCTGAGATATGAAGGCTAAATCACATATCGTGAGAAAACATGAAGTAGTATCGAAATATTGGTAAAACGAATATATATACGTAAAATCACACTACATGAATAACGTGAAAAAAGTTACTATATTACCATATTTGAGGATTTTAACTTCAAATCATAGAGCGAGGTTTCGTATTATTTAGATCCAAGAAAAAACATATGACAATGTTGTTTCAAATACAAATGATAAAAATCAATGTGTTTTCATTAGAATTAACTAAAATGTTCCTGATTTTCCGTTTATATTACCGATGGAAGATGTACACGTGAAACCGCTCTAATCCGGCTGAAACGTCGATATATGCAATAAAAACAGAACTTCTCCCCTTTCCAATATCTTACTCAGTATTTTAACGAGAAACAAATAGTTGATTGAAAATGAAGTGAATAAGGTTAATTTCTAATCAATTATGTGTTTGCATCATTTTTATCGTATATATAATGAATTAATAGCAATAAACTCAAAATTCACAAAAACGTGGAAAAACAGCAAAATATTGCCTAATTCGATGATATTTTGTTTATATCACATAAAGGAAAAGGGAATGATAAACGTCAAAATATTGCTGAATTCTCCCTATCACCTTTCTTGAAAGTCGGTACGACATTTGCCTCCTTCCAGCAACTGGGAAATTCTCCCGACATAAGTGACTCATTAAAGATCATTGCCAGAGGCACGCTGAGAGCCTGCACTGCCTCTTTAAGTATCCACGGTGATACTTTGTATGGTCCAACAGCTTTATTTGCATCCAGTGTTGTCAACTGTTTCATTACCTCCTCTGCTGTCACCTCTATACCTGATAATCTTTTATCTAGGTTAATCGCTTCTAACAATGGGAGCTGCTCAGGCTCGGTTGTGAACACTCCATGGAATTTTGCATTCAGTACCTCGCAGATTTCCTTGTCACTTTCTGTATATGCCCCTTCTGTTTTCCTCAATCTTGTCAATTGGTCATTTACCGACATCTTCCTTCTTATATGGCTATGTAGTAATTTAGGTTGCTTTTTCGCTTTGACTGCAATATCATTCTCATAATTTCTTTCCGACACTCGTCTTATGTTAATGTAATCATTCCTAGCTCTGTTACATCTAATCCTGTTGTCCTCTGTCCTTTGTCTTCTGTACTTCCTCCAATCCCTCCTGCTTCTCACCTTTGCTTCCTGACACTGTCTATTAAACCATGGGTTATTATATTCCCTCCTGCTTTTTTCCTTTATTGTTGGAATAAATCTCTCTTCAGCCTCCTTGCATTTCAATATGACTTGGTTCATCATACTTTGCACTGTTTTTCCTCTAAGGTCTTCCTTCCACTGCACTTCTCCCAGGTAGTCCCTTATCCTTCTGTAGTCCCCTTTTCTGTAATCAAGTCTCCTTTCCCGGACCTCTTGTACTTTGGTCACAATTTTAAGCTCCATCATGTAGTCAAAGACTAGGACACAATGATCACTGGCTCCTAGTGGTATTTCATGTTCCACCTGCTCGATGTCTTCTACATTCTGGGTGAAAATGAGATCTAAGAGGCTGCACGTATCCCCTCCTCTTTCCCTAGTATCTTCCTTCACATGCTGTGTTAGGAAATTCCTGTCAATAACGTCTACCAGCTTCGCTCCCCAGGTCTCCTCCCCGCCATGGGGATTCTTCGTTTCCCAATTATATCTCTCCATGATTTAGGTCCCCCATGACCAGCAGCTTCGCTCTCATTCTATGCTCTATAGTTGCTGCCCTTTGTGTGTGTGTGTGTGTGTATTATACTATATTCCTGTTAAAAGTCCAGCCCGTCCTCATAAATAAAGTCCAGAGTTCATTCCATGCACCCGGCAAACACCCATTTTATGAAAGGAAAACGGTTTACACACGACTCACAACTGATGACATCCGAACACTTCCGGAACAAGTGCTTCGCTTACGAATTTTGTTCGAACCACAACGCTGTAAATGCTTCACCCACGTACTACAAATACAAATAATCGCCAACACAACCTAAACACCTAACCTAACTAATGCCTAAATATGCACAGTAAAGTCAAGAGTTCATTCCATGCACCCGGCAAACACCCTTTTTATGAAAGGAAAAGGGTTTACACACGACTCACAACTGATGACATCCGAACACTTCCTGAACAAGTGCTTCGCTTACGAATTTTGTTTGAGCCTCAAGAGGAGCAAGAGAGTGATGCAGAGGCTTGAGAGAATAATGCAGAGGCTGAAGAGAATAATGCAGAGGCTTAAGAGAGGGATGCAGAGGCTCAAGAGAGTGATGGAGAGGCTCAAGAGAGTGAAGCAGAGGCTCAACAGAGTGATTCAGAGGCTTACGAGAGTGATGCAGAGGCTTAAGAGAGTGATGCAGAAGCTTAAGAGAGGGATGCAAAGGCTCAAGAGAGTGATGCAAAGGCTCAAGAGAGTGATGCAGAGGCTTAAGAGAGGGATGCAGAGGCTCAAGAGAAAGATGTAGAGGCTCAAGTGAGGGATGCAAAGGCTTATGGGAGGGATGCAGGAGTTAAAGAGAGTGATGCAGAGGCTCAAGAGAGGCATGCAGAGTGACTTTTTTTCACGTTATTCATGTAGTGTGATTTTACGTATATATATTCGTTTTTACCAATATGTCGATACTACTTCTTGTTTTCTCACGATATGTGATTTGGCCTTCAAATCTCAGAATTTCGCTTATTTTGCATTTTTAAGCACGTTTTCTTGAATTTTGTTTAGTACTAAAAATCATCGAATTTAGCAATATTTTGACCTTTATCATCCCCTTTCCTTTATGTGATTTAAACAAAATATCATCGAATTAGGCAATATTTTGCCGTTTTTCCACGTTTTTTGAATTTTCAGTTTATTGTTATTATTTCATTAAATATACGAGAAAAATTATGTAAACACATAATTGATCAGAAAATAACCTTAAATACTTCATTTTCAATCATCTATTTGTTTCTCGTTAAAATACTGAGTAAGAGTTTGAAAAGGGGAGAAGATCTGTTTTTATTGCATATATCGACGTTTCAGCCGGATTAGAACGGTTTTACGTGTACACCTTCCATCGGTAATATAAACCAAAAATCAGGAACATTTTATTAAATTTTAATGAAAACTCATTGATTTTTATCATTTGTATTGGAAGCAACATCTTTATACGTCTTATCTAGGGTCTAAAAAATACAAAACGTCGCTTTATGATTCGAAGTTAAAATCCTCAAATTTGGTATAATAATGACTTTTTCACGTTTTTCATGTAGTTTGATATTACGCAAATATATTCTTTTTTACCAATATTGCGATACTATTTCATGTAGTATCACGATATGTGATTTGGCCTTCATATCTCAGATTATCGCATAATATTGCATTTTAAGCAAGTTTTCTTGCATTTTGTTTTGTACTAAAACTTATCGAATTCAGCAATATTTTGACGTTTATCATCCTCTTTTCCTTTATGTGATATAAACAAAATATCATCGAATTAGGCAATATTTTGCTGTTTTTCCACGTTTTTGTGAATTTTCAGTTTATTGTTATTAATTCATTAAATATACGATAAAAATGATGCAAACACATAATTGATTAGAAATTAATCTTAAACACTTCATTTTCAAACAACTATTTGTTTCTCGTTAAAATACTGAGTATGATATTGAAAAGGGGATAGGTTCTGTTTTTATTGCATATATCGACGTTTCAGCCGGATTAGAGCGGTTTTACGTGTAAATCTTCCATCGGTAATATAAACGGAAAATCAGGAACATTTAAGTTAATTCTAATGAAAACAAATTGATTTTTATCATTTGTATTTAAAACAACATTGTCATGTCTTTTCTTGGATCTAAATAATACGAAACCTCGCTCTATGATTTGAAGTTAAAATCCTCAAATATGGTAATATAGTGACTTTTTTCACGTTATTCATGTAGTGAGATTTTACGTATTCGTTTTTACCAATATTTCGATACTACTTCATGTTTTCTCACGATATGAGATTTGGCCTTCAAATCTCAGAATTTCGCAAATTTTGCATTTTTAAGCAAGTTTTCTTGCATTTTATTTTGTACTAAAAATCATCGAATTTAGCAATATTTTGACCTTTATTATCCCCTTTTCCTTTATGTGATTTAAACCAAATATCATCGAATTAGGCCGTTTTTCCACGTTTTTGTGAATTTTCAGTTTATTGTTATTAATTCATTAAATATACGATAAAAATGATGCAAACACATAATTGATCAGAAAATAACCTTAAATACTTCATTTTCAATCATCTATTTGTTTCTCTTTAAAATACTGAGTAAGATATTGAAAAGGGGAGAAGTTCTGTTTTTATTGCATATAGCGACGTTTCAGCCGGAATAGAACGGTTTTACGTGTACATCTTCCATCGGTAATATAAACCGAAAATCAGGAACATTTTAGTTAATTTTAATGAAAACACATTGATTGTTATCATTTGTATTGGAAGCAACATCTTTATACGTCTTGGGATGCAGAGGCTCAAGCGAGGGATGCAGAGGCTTAAGAGAGGGATGCAGAGGCTCAAGAGAGGGATGCAGAGGCTTAAGAGAGTGATGCAGAGGCTGAAGAGAGTGTTGCAGAGGCTTAAGAGAGGGGATGCAGAGGCTCAAGAGAGTGATGCAGAGGCTGAAGAGAGAGATGCAGAGGCTGAAGAGAGTGTTGCAGAGGCTCAAGAGAGGGATGCAGAGGCTTAAGAGAGGGTTGCAGAGGCTAAAAAGAGGGATGCAGAGGCTCAAGAGAGTGATGCAAAGGCTCAAGAGAGTGATGCAGAGGCTCAAGAGAGTGATGCAAAGGATCAAGAGGGTGATGCAGAGGTTGATGAGAGTGTTGCAGAGGCTTAAGAGAGGGATGCAGAGGCACAAGAGAGTGATGCATAGGCTCAAGAGAGTGATGCAGAAGCTGAAGAGAGTGTTGCAGAGGCTTAAGAGAGGGATGCAGAGGCTCAAGAGAGGGATGCAGAGGCTTAAGAGTGTGATGTAGAGGCTGAAGAGAGTGTTGCAGAGGCTGAAGAGAGGGATGCAGAGGCTCAAGAGAGTGATGCAAAGGCTCAAGAGAATGATGCAGAGGTTCAAGAGAGTGATGCAGAGGATCAAGAGAGTGATGCAGAGGCTGAAGAGAGAGATGCAGAGGCTATAGAGAGTGATGCAGAGGCTCAAGAGAGTGATGCAGGGGTTCAAGAGAATGATGTAAAGGCTTTAGAGAAGGATGTAGAGGCTCAAGAGAATGATGCAGAGGCTCAGGAGAGTGATGCAGAGGATCAAGAGAGGGATGCAGAGGTTTAAGAGAGTGATGCAGAGGCTCAAGAGAGTGATGCAGAGGATCATGAGAGGGATTCAGGAGTTCAAGAGAGGGATGAAGAGGCTCAAGAGAGTGATTCAGAGGCTTACGAGAGTGATGCAGAGGCTTAAGAGAGGGATGCAGAGGCATCCCTCTCGTGAGCATTTGCATCACTCTCCCAAGCCTATGCATCCCGCTCTTGAGCCTCTGGATCACTCCCACGAGCCTCTGCATCCCTCTCTTGTGCCTCTGCATCCCCTCTCTTGAGCCTTTGCATCCCTCTCTTGATCCTCTGCATCTCTCTCTTAAGCCTCTGCATCACTCTCTTAAGCCTCTGCATCACTCTCTTGAGCCTCTGCATCATTCTCCTAACCCTCTGCATCACTCTCATGAGCCTCTGCATAACTCTCTTGAGCCTCTGCATCACTCTCATGAGCCTCTGTATCCCTCTCTTGAGCCTCTGCAACACTCTAGTAAGCCTCTGCATCACTCTCTTAAGCCTCTGATTCCCTCTCTTTGTCGTCTGCATCACTCTCTTAAGCCTCTGCATCACTCTCTTCAGCCTCTGCTTCACTCTCTTAAGCCTCTGTATCACTCCCTTGAGCCTCTGCATCATTCTCTTGAGCCTCTGCATCCCTCTCTTAAGCCTCTACATCATTCTCTTAAGCCTCTGCATCACTCTCTTGAGCCTCTACATCACTCTCTTCAGCCTCTGCATAACTCTCTGGAGCCTCTGCATCCCTCTCTGGAGCCTCAGCATCCCTCTCTTGAGCCTCTACAGCACTCCCTTTAGCCTCTTCATCATTCTCTTGAGCCTCTGCATCCCTCTCGTGATCCTTTGCATCACTCTCCCAAGCCTATGCATCCCTCTCTTGAGCCTCTGCATCACTCTCACGAGCCTCTGCATCCCTCTCTTGTGCCTCTGCATCCCCTCTCCTGAGCCTCTGCATCCCTCTCTTGAGCCTCTGCATCTCAATCTTAAGCCTCTGCTTCACTCTCTTAAGCCTCTGCATCACTCTCTTGAGCCTCTGCATCCCTCTCTTAAGCCTCTACATCATTCTCTTGAGCCTCTGCATAACTCTCTTGAGCTTCTGAGTCACTCTCTTAAGCCTCTGCATCACTCTCTTGAGCCTCTACATCACTCTCTTCAGCCTCTGCATAACTCTCTGGAGCCTCTGCATCCCTCTCTGGAGCCTCAGCATCCCTCTCTTGAGCCTCTACAGCACTCCCTTTAGCCTCTTCATCATTCTCTTGAGCCTCTGCATCCCTCTCGTGAGCCTTTGCATCACTCTCCCAAGCCTATGCATCCCTCTCTTAAGCCTCTGCATCACTCTCACGAGCCTCTGCATCCCTCTCTTGTGCCTCTGCATCCCCTCTCTTGAGCCTCTGCATCCCTCTCTTGAGCCTCTGCATCTCAATCTTAAGCCTCTGCATCACTCTCTTAAGCCTCTGCATCACTCTCTTGAGCCTCTGCATCATTCTCTTAAGCCTCTACATCACTCTCTTGAGCCTCTGCATGACTCTCTTATGCCTCTGCATCCCTCTCTTGATCATTTGCGTCACTCTCTTGAGCCACTGCATCATTCTCTTGAGCCTCTGCATGACTCTCTTATGCCTCTGCATCCCTCTCTTGATCATTTGCGTCACTCTCTTGAGCCACTGCATCATTCTCTTAAGCCTCTGCATCCCTCTCTTGATCATCTGCATCACTCTCGTAAGCCTCTGAATCACTCTCGTGTGCCTCGGCATCACTCTCTTGAGCTCCTGCATCCCTATCTTGAGCCTCTGCATCCCTCTCTTGAGCCTCTGCATCCCTCTCTTACGCCTCTGCATCACTCTCTTATGTCTCTGCATCACTCTCGTAAGCCTCTTAATCACTCTCCTGAGCATCTGCATTCCTCTCTTGAGACTGCATCACTCTCTTGAGCCTCTGCGTCACTCTCTTAAGCCTCTGCATCTCTAACTTCAGCCTCTGCATCACTCTATGGAGCCTCTGCATCCCTCTCTGGAGCCTCAGCACCCCTCTCTTGAGCCGCAGCAGCACTCTCTTGAGCCTCTTCATCATTATCTTGTGCCTCTGCATCCCTCTCTTAAGCCTCTGCTTCACTCTCTTGAGCCGCTGCATCCCTCTCTTAAGCCTCTGCATCATTCTCTTGAGCCTCTGCATCCCTCTCTTGAACTCCTGCATCCCTCTCTTGAGCCTTTGCATCACTATCTTAAGCCTATGCATCCTTCTCTTGAGCCTCTGCATCACTCTCAAGAGCCTCTGCATTCCTCTCATGTGCCTCTGCATCCCCTCACTTGAGCCTCTGCTTCCCTCTCTTGAGCCTCTGCATCCCTCTCTTGAGCCTCTGCATCCCTCTCTTGAGCCTCTGCATCCCTCTCTTAAGCCACTGCATCACTCTCTTGAGCCTATTCATCACTCTCTTGAGCCTCTGCATCACTCTCTTGACCCTCTGCATCCCTCTCCTACGCCTCTGCGTCACTCTCTTAAGCCTCTGCATCTCTAACTTCAGCCTCTGCATCACTCTATGGAGCCTCTGCATCCCTCTCTGGAGCCTCAGCACCCCTCTCTTGAGCCGTAGCAGCACTCTCTTGAGCCTCTACATCATTCTCTTAAGCCTCTGCATCCCTCTCTTGATCATCTGCATCACTCTCGTAAGCCTATGCATCACTCTCTTGAGCCTCGGCAGAACTCTCTTGAGCCTCTGCATCACTCTCTTTAGCCTCTGCATCTCTCTCTTGAGCCTCTTCATCTTTCTCTTGTGCCTCTGCATCCCTCACTTGATCCTCTGCATCCCTCTCTTGCGCCTCTGCATCCCTATCTTGACCCTCTGCATCCCTCTCTTGAGCCTCTGCATCCCTCTCTTACGCCTCTGCATCACTCTCTTAAGTCTCTGCATCACTCTCGAAAGCCTCTCAATCACTCTCTTGAGCCTCTGCATTCCTGTCTTGAGCCTCTGCACCACTCTCTTCAGCCTCTGCATCACTCTCTTTAGCCTCTGCATCCCTCTCTTGAGCCTCTGCATCACTCTCTTGAGCCTCTGCATTACTCTCTTGAGCCTCTACATCCCTCTCTTAAGCCTCTGAATCCCTCTCTTGAGGCCTCTGCATTACTCTCTCGAGCCTCTGCATCACGCTCATGATCCTCTGCATCACTCTCTTGAGCCTCTGCATCACTCTCTTGAGCCTCTGCATCACTCTCTAGACCCTCTGCATCACTCTCTTCAGCCTCTGCATCACTCTCTTAAGCCTCTGCATCACTCTCCTGAGCCTCTGCATCATTCTCTTGAGCCTCTACATCACTCTTTTGAGCCTCTGCATCACTCTCTTCAGCCTGTGCATCACTTTCTTAAGCCTCTGCATCACTCTCTTGAGCTTCTGCCTTACTCTCTTGAGCCTCTGCATCCGACTCTTGAGCCTCTGCATCACTCTCTTAAGCCTCTGCATTCCTATGTTGATCGTTTGCATCACTCTCATGAGCCTCTGCATCATTCTCTTGAGCCTCTGCATCCCTCTCTTAAGCCTCTACATCATTCTCTTGAGCCTCTGCATCACTCTTGAGCCTCTTTGTCACTCTCTTAAGCCTCTGCATCTCTCACTTCAGCCTCTGCATCACTCTCTGGAGCCTCTGCATCACTCTCTGGAGCCTCAGCATCCCTCTCTTAAGCCTCTGCTTCACTCTCTTCAGCCTCGCTCCAAAATTTCGCTCAAGGGTCGAATTTGCGATGTTTGGGATATTTTGAAAACTGCAGGTGGGTTTGGGCAAAATGTGACCCATCGCCGCTCTCAGTAATTGGCATATTTTCGGTATAAAATGTCGTAATTTCAAACTGCGAATTCGTGAAGAGAGCCAGAATTTGGCTCCAAAATAAGGCTTCAGGGTCGAATTTGGGATGTTTGGGATATTTTTAAAACTGCAGGGAGGGTTTGGGCCTAATGTGATCCATCGCCGCTTTCCGTAATTGACATATTTTCAGTATAAAAAGTCATAATTTCAAACTGCGAATACGTGCAGAGAGCTAGAATTTGGCTATAAAGTATGGCTCAAGAGTCGAATTTGGGATGTTTGGGATATTTGAAAACTGCAAGCGGGGTTTGGGCAAAATGTGACGCATCGCTGCTTTCAGTAATTGGCATATTTTCCGTATAAAAAGTCATAATTTCAAACTGCAAATACGTGCAGAGAGCCAGAATTTGGCCCCAAAATAACGCTCCCGGGTCGAATTTGGGATGTTTGGTATATTTTGAAAACTGCAGGGGGGTTTGGGCAAAATGTGACCCACCGCCGCTCTCAGTAATTGGCATATTTTCGGTATAAAATGACGTCATTTCAAAGGGCGAATACGTGCAGAAAGCTAGAATTTGGCTCCAAAATATGGCTCAAAGGTCGAATTTGGATGTTTGGGATATTTTGCAAACTGCAGGGGGGTTTGGGCAAAACGTGACCCATCGTTTCTTTCAGTAATTGGCATATTTTCAAGCGTCAAGTTTTGGACGTTTGGGATAAAAAGTCGTAATTTCAAACAGCGAATACGTGCAGAGAGCCAAAATTTGGCTCCAAAAACATTCTCAAGGATCGAATTTGGGATGTTTGGGAAGTTTTGAAAACTGCAAGGAGGGGGTTTCGGCTAAATGTGACCTATCGCTGCTCTCAGTAATTGGCATATTTTCGGTATAAAAAGTCATAATTTCAAAATGCGAATACGTGCAGAGAGCCAGAATGTGGCTCCAAAATATAGCTCATGGGTCGAATATGGGATGTTTGGGATATTTTGCATAGTGCAGGGAAGGCCTGGCCAAAATGTGATCCATCGCTGCACTTAGTAATTGGCATATTTTCGGTATAAAATGTCGTAATTTCAAACTGCGAATACGTGCAGAAAGCTAGAATTTGGCTCCAAAATATGGTTCAAAGGTCGAATTTGGATGTTTGGGATATTTTGCAAACTGCAGGGGGGTTTGGGCAAAACGTGACCCATCGCATCTTTCAGTAATTGGCATATTTTCAAGCGTCAAGTTTGGGATGTTTGGGATAAAAAGTCGTAATTTCAAACAGCAAATACGTGCAGAGAGCCAAAATTTGGCTCCAAAAACATTCTCAAGGGTCGAATTTGGGATGTTTTGGATATTTTGAAAATTGCAAGGAGGGGGGTTCGGCTAAATGTGACCTACCGCCCCTCTCAGTAATTGGCATATTTTCGGTATAAAAAGTCGTAATTTCAAAATGCGAATATGTGCAGAGAGCCACAATTTGGCTCCAAAAATTGGCTCAAGGGTCGAATTTGGTATGTTTGGGATATTTTGAAAACTACAAGGGGGTTTGAGCAGAATGTGACCCATTGCAGCTTTCAGTAATTGACATATTTTCGGTATAAAAAGTCGTTATTTCAAACTGCGAATACGTGAAGAAAGCAAGAACTTGGCTCCAAAATAAGGCTCCAGGGTCGAATTTGGGAAGTTTGGGATATTTTGAAAACTGCACGGAGGGTTTGGGCAAAATGTGCTCCATCGCCTCTCAAAGTAATTAGCATATTTTCGGTATAAAAATACCTAATTTAAAACTGCGAATACGTGCAGAGAGCTAAAATTTGGGATGTTTGGGATATTTTGAAAACTGCAGGGGGGTTTAGGTAAAATGTGACCAATCGCTGCTCTCAGTAATTGACATATTTTCGGTATAAAATGTCGTAATTTCAAACTGCGAATAGGTGCAGAGAGCCAGAATTTGGCTCCAAAATATGGCTCAAGGGTCGTATTTGGGATGTTTGGGATATTTTGAAAACTGAATGGTGGATTTGAGCAAAATGTGATCTATCGCCGCTTTCAGTAATTGGCATATTTTCGGGATAAAAAGTCGTTATTTCAAACTGTGAATACGTGCAGAAAGCCCGAATGTGGCTAGAAAATATGGCTCAAGTGTCGAATTTGGGATGTTTTGGATATATTGAAAACTGCACGGAGGGTTTAGGCAAAATGTAATCCATCGCTGCTCTAAGTAATTGGTATATTTTCGGTATAAAAATTCCTAATTTAAAACTGCAAATACGTGCAGAGAGCCAGAACTTCGCTCCAAAATAAGCCGCAAGGGTGGAATTTGGAATGTTTGCGATATTTTGAAAACTGCAAAAAGGGGTTTGGGCAAAATGTGATCCATTGCTGCTCTCCGTAATAGGCATATTTTCGGTATAAAAATTCGTAGCTTCAAACTGCAAATACGTGCAGAGAGCCAGAATTTAGCTCCAAAATATGGCTCAACCGTTTAATTTGGGATGTGTGGGATATTTTGAAAACTGCAGGGAAGGTTTGTGCAGAATGTGATCCATCGCCGCTCTAAGTAATTGGCATATTGTCGGTATAAAAACTCGTAATTTCAAACTGCGAATAGGCGCAGAGAGCCAGAATTTGGCTCCAAAATATGGCTCAAGCGTCGAATTGGGGATGTTTGAGATATTTTGAAAACTGCATAGAGGGTTTGGGCAAAATGTTACCCATCGCCGCTTTCAGTAACTGGCATATTTTCGGTTTAAAAAGTTGTAATTTCAAAATACGAATACGTGCAGAGAGCCAGAATTTGGCTCCAAAATATGGCTCATGGGTCGAATTTGGGATGCTTGGGATATTATGAAAACTGACTGGTGGGTTTGGGCAAAATGTGAGCTATCGCCGCTTTCAGTAATAGACATATTTTCGGTAAAAATATCGTTATTTCAAACTGCGAACACGTGCAGAAAGCCAGAATTTGGCTAGAAAATATGGTTCAAGGGTCTAATTTTGGATGTTTTCGATGTTTTGAAAACTGCACGGAGGGTTTGGGCAGAATGTGATCCATCGCCGCTCTTAGTAATTGGTATATTTTCGGTATAAAAATTCGTAATTTCAAACTGCGAATACGTGCAGAGAGCCTGAATTTCGCTCCAAAATATGCCACAATTGTGGAATTTGGGTTGTTTGCGACCTTTTGAAAACTGCAGGGGGGGGGTTTTGGCAAAATGTGACCCATAGCTGCTCTCAATAATTGGCATATTTTCGGTATAAAAAGACGTAATTTCAAACAGCGAATACGTGCAGAAAGCCAGAATTTGGCTCCAAAATATGGCTCAAGCTTCGAATTTGGGATGTTTGGGATATTTTGAAAACTGCAGGGGGGTGGGGGGTTTGGGCAAAATGTGACCTATCGCCGCTCTCAGTAATTGACATATTTTCGGTATAAAGATTCGTAATTTCAAACTGCGATTATGTGCAGAGAGCCAGAATTTGGCTCCAAAATAAGGCTCCAGGGTCGAATTTGGGATGTTTGGGATATTTTGAAAACTGGAGGGAGGGTTTGGGCAAAATGTGATCCATCGCCGCTCTCCGTAATTGGCATATTTTCGGTATAAAAATTCGAAATTTCAAGCTGCGAATATTGGCAGAGAGCCACAATTTGGCTCCAAAATTTGGCTCAAGCATCGAATTTGGGATGTTTGAGATGTTTTGAAAACTGCATGGGGGTTTGGGCAAAATGTGACCTATCGCTGCGCTAAGTAATTGGCATGTTTTCGTTATAAAATGATGTAATTTCAAACTGCGAATACGTGCAGAGACCCGGAATTTGGCTCCAAAATATGGTTCAAGCGTCGAACATGGGATGTTTGGGATATTTTGAAAAGTGCAAAGGGGGTCTGGGCAAAATGTGACCTATCGCTGCCCTCAGTAATTGATATATTTTCGGTATAAAAATTCATAATTTCAAACAGCGAATACGAGCAGAGAGCCAGAATGTGACTCCAAAATATGGCTCAAGGGTCGAATTTGGGATGCTTGGGATAATTTGAAAACTGCAGGGAGGGCCTGGGCAAAATGTGATCCATCGCCACACTCAGTAATTGGCATATTTTCGGTATAAAATGTAATTTCAAACTGCGAATACGTGCAGAATATTTTTATTGAGTTTACGTAAATATATTCGTTTGTACCATGATTTCGATACTACTTCACGTTTTCTCACGATATGTGATTTGGCTTTCAAATCTCAGAATTTCGCATAATATTGCATTTTTAGGTAAGTTTTCTTGCATTTTCTTTTTTACTCAAAATCACCGAATTTAGCAATATTTTGACGTTTATCGTCCGCCTTTTTCTTTATATGATTTACACAAAATATCATCGAATTATGCAATATTTTGCCGTTTTTCCAGGTTGTTGTGAATTTTCAGTTTATTGTATTAATTCTTTATATATACGACAAAAATGATGCAAATACATTATTTGTTAGAAATTAACCTTAAATACTTTATTTTCAATCAACTATTTGTTTCTAGTTAAAATACTGAGTATGTTGTTTCTAGTTAAAATACTGAGTACGATATTGAAAAGGGGAGAAGTTCTTTTTTTATTGCATATATCGACGTTTCAGCCGGATTAGAGCGGTTTTACGTGTACATCTTCCATTGGTAATGGAAGATGTACACGTAAAAGCCTTAAGCTCTTAAGCTTAAGGCTCTTAAGCCTTAAGCCCCCTGCAGTTTTCAAAACATCTCAAACATCCCAAATTCGACGCTTGAGCCAAATTTTGGAGCCAAATTGTGGCTCTCTGCCAATATTCGCAGCTTGAAATTTCGAATTTTTATACCGAAAATATGCCAATTACGGAGAGCGGCGATGGATCACATTTTGCCCAAACCCTCCCTCCAGTTTTCAAAATATCCCAAACATCCCAAATTCGACCCTGGAGCCTTATTTTGGAGCCAAATTCTGGCTCTCTGCACATATTCGCAGTTTGAAATTACGAATCTTTATGCCGAAAATATGTCAATTACTGAGAGCGGCGATAGGTCACATTTTGCCCAAACCCCCCACCCCCCTGCAGTTTTCAAAATATCTCAAACATCCCAAATTCGAAGCTTGAGCCATATTTTGGAGCCAAATTCAGGCTTTCTGCACGTATTCGCAGTTTGAAATTACGTCTTTTTATACCGAAAATATGCCAATTACTGAGAGCAGCGATGGGTCACATTTTACCAAAACCTTCCCCTGCAGTTTTCAAACTGTCGCAAACAACCCAAATTCCACCCTTGTGGCATATTTTGGAGCGAAATTCAGGCTCTCTGCACGTATTCGCAGTTTGAAATTACGAATTTTTAACCGAAAATATACCAATTACTTAGAGCGGCGATGGATCACATTCTGCCCAAACCCTCCGTGCAGTGTTCAAAATATCGAAAAACTTCCCAAATAAGACCCTTGAACCATATTTTCTAGCCAAATTCTGGCTTTCTGCACGTTTTCGCAGTTTGAAATAACGACTTTTTATACCGAAAGTCTATTACTGAAAGCGGCGATAGCTCACATTTTGATCAAACCCACCAGTCAGTTTTCATAATATCCCAAGCATCCCAAATTCGACCCTTGAGCCATATTTTGGAGCCAAATTCTGGCTCTCTGCACGTATTCGCATTTTGAAATTACAACTTTTTAAACCGAAAATATGCCAGTAACTGAAAGCGACGATGGGTCACATTTTGCCCAAACCCTCTGTGCAGTTTTCAAAATATCTCAAACATCCTCAATTCGACGCTTGAGCCATATTTTGGAGCCAAAATCTGGCTCTCTGCACCTATTCGCAGTTAGAAATTACGACTTTTTATACCGAAAATATGCCAATTACTGAAAGCTGCGATGGATCACATTCTGCACAAACCCTCCCTGCAATTTTCAAAATATACTAAACATCCCAAATTCAACGCTTGAGCCATATTTTGGAGCTAAATTCTGGCTCTCTGCACGTATTTGCCGTTTGAAGCTACGAATTTTTATACCGAAAATATGCCAATTACGGAGAGCAGCAATGGATCACATTTTGCCCAAACCCCTTTTTGCAGTTTTAAAAATATCGCAAACATTCCAAATTCCACCCTTGCGGCTTATTTTGGAGCGAAGTTCTGGCTCTCTGCACGTATTCGCAGTTTTAAATTAGGAATTTTTATACCGAAAATATATCAATTATTTAAAGCAGCGATGGATCGCATTTTGCCCAAACCCTCCGTGCAGTTTTCAAAATATCCAAAGCATCCCAAATTCGACACTTGAGCCATATTTTCTAGCCAAATTCGGGCTTTCTGCTCGTATTCACAGCTTGAAATAACGACTTTTTATCCCGAAAAAATGCCAATTACTGAAAGCAGCGATAGATCACATTTTGCTCAAACCCACCATTTAGTTTTCAAAATATCCCAAACATCCCAAATACAACCCTTGAGCCATATTTTGGAGCCAAATTCTGGCTCTCTGCACCTATTCGCAGTTTGAAATTACGACATTTTTTGCCGAAAATATGTCAATTACTTTAAGAGGCGATGGATCACATTTTGCGCAAACCCTCCGTGCAGTTTTCAAAATTTCCCAAACATATCAAATTCGACCCTTGAGCCAACTTTTGGAGCCAAATTGTGGCTCTCTACACATATTCGCATTTTGAAATTACGACATTTTATACCGAAAATATGCCAATTTCTGAGAGCGGCGATAGGTCACATTTAGCCAAAACCCCCTCCTTGCAGTTTTCAAAATATCCCAAACATCTCAAATTCGACCCATGAGAATGTTTTTGGAGCCAAATTCTGGCTCTCTGCACGTATTCGCTGTTTGAAATTACGACTTTTTATCCCAATCATCCCAAACTTGACGCTTGAAAATATGCCAATTACTGAAAGAAACGATGGGTCACGTTTTGCCCAAACCCCCCTGCAGTTTGCAAAATATCCCAAACATCCAAATTCGACCTTTGAGCCATATTTTGGAGCCAAATTCTAGCTTTCTGCACGTATTCGCACTTTGAAATTACGTCATTTTATACCGTAAATATGCCAATTACTGAGAGCGGCGGTGGGTCACATTTTGCCCAAACCCCCCTGCAGTTTTCAAAATATACCAAACATCCCAAATTCTACCCTGGAGCGTTATTTTGGAGCCAAATTCTGGCTCTCTGCACGTATTTGCAGTTTGAAATTACGACTTTTTATACGGAAAATATGCCAATTACTGAAAGCAACGAAGCGTCAAATTTTGCCCAAACCCCGCTTGCAGTTTTCAAATATCCCAAACATCCCAAATTCGACCCTTGAGCCATACATTATAGCCAAATTCTGGCTCTCACCACGTATTCGCAGTTGGAAATTATGACTTTTTATACTGAAAATATGTCAATTACTGGAAGCGGCGATGGATCACATTAGGCCCAAACCCTCTCTGCAGTTTTAAAAATATCCCAAACATCTCAAATTCGACCCTGGAGCCTTATTTTGGAGCCCAATTCTGGCTCTCTGCACGTATTCGCAGTTTGAAATTACGACATTTTATACCGAAAATATGCCAATTACTGAGAGCAGCGATGGGTCACATTTTGCCCAAACCCACCTGCAGTTTTCAAAACAGCCCAAACATCGCAAATTCGACCCTTGAGCGAAATTTTGAAGCCAAATTGTGGCTCTCTGCACATATTCGCAGTTTGAAATTACGTCATTTTATACCTAAAATATGCCAATTACTGAGATCGGAGATAGGTCACATTTAGCCGAAACCCCCTCCTTGCAGTTTTCAAAATATCCCAAACACCCCAAATTCGACCCTTGAGAATGTTTTTGGAGCCAAATTCTGGCTCTCTGCACGTATTCGCAGTTTGAAATTACGAATTTTTATCCCAAACATCCCAAATTTGACGCTTGAAAATATGCCAATTACTGAAAGAAGCGATGGGTCACATTTTGCCCATACCCCTCTGCAATTTGCAAAATATCCCAAACATCCCTAATTCGACCTTTGAGCTATATTTTGGAGGTAAATTCTAGCTTTCTGCGCGTATTAGCAGTTTGAAATTACGACTTTTTATACCGAAAATAAGCCAATTACTGAAAACGGCGATGGATCACATTTTGCCGAAACCCTCTCAGCAGTTTCCAAATTATCTCAAACATCCCAAATTCGACCCTTGTGCCATATTTTGTAACCAAATTCGGGCTCTCTGCACGTACTCGCCGTTTGAAATTACGTCTTTTTATACCGAAAATATGCCATTTACTGAGAGCGGCGATGGATCACATTTTGCCCAAACCCTCCCTGCAGTTTTCAAAATATAGCAAACATCCCAAATTCGACGCTTGAGTTATATTTTGGAGCCAAATTCTGGTTCTCTTTATGTATTCGCAGTTTGAAATTACGACTTTTATACCGAAAAAATGCCAATTACTGAAAGCGGCGATGGATCATATTTTGCCCAAACCCTCCCTGCAGTTTTCAAAATATCCCAAACATCCCAAATTCAACGCTTGAGCCATATTTTGGAGCCAAATTCTGGCTCTCTGCACGTATTCGCAGTTTGAAATTACGAATTTTTATACCGAAAATATGCCAATTACGGAGAGCGGCAATAGACCACATTTTGCCCAAACTCTACCTGCAGTTTTCAGGTAGGGTTTAGTTTAATTCATTAAATATACGATAAAAATGATGCAAACACATAATAGATAAGAAATTAACCTTAAATACCTCATTTTCAATCAACTCTTTGTTTCTCGTTAAAATACTGAGTAAGATATTGAAAAGGGGAGTTCTGTTTTTATTGCATATGTCGACGTTTCAGCCGGGTTAGAGCGGTTTTACGTATACATCTTCCATCGGTAATATAAACGGAAAATCAGGAACATTTTAATTAATTCTAATGAAAACACATTGATTTTTATCATTTGTATTGGAAACAACATTGTAATATGTCTTTTCTTGGATCTAAATAATACGAAACCTCGCTCTATGATTTGAAGTTAAAATCCTTAAATATGGTAAAATAGTGACTTTTATCACGTTTTTTATGTAGTGTGATTTTACGTAAATATATTCGTTTTTACCAATATTTCGATACTACTTCATGTTTTCTACTTCTTCAATATATTCATTTTTACTAATATTTCGATTCTATTTCATGTAGTTTCACGATATGTGATTTGGCCTTCAAATCTCAGAATTTCACATAATATTGCATTTTAAGCAAGTTTTCTTGCATTTTGTTTCGTACGAAAAATCGTCGAATTTGGCAATATTTTGACGTTTATCATCCCCTTTTCCTTTATGTGACTTAAACAAAATATCATTGAATTAGGCAATATTTTGCCGTTTTCCACGTTTTTGTGAATTTACAGTCTATGGGTATTAATTAATTTATATACGATAAAAATGATGCAAACACATAATTGATTAGATAATAACCTTAAATACTTCATTTTCAATCATCTATTTGTTTCTCGTTAAAATACTGAGTAAGATATTGAAAAGGGGAGAAGTTCGGTTTTTATTGCATATATCGACGTTTCAGCCGGATTAGAGCGGTTTTACGTGTACATCTTCCCTCGGTAATATAAACGGAAAATCAGGAACATTTTAGTTAATTGTAATGAAAACACATTGATTTTTATCATTTGTATTGGAAACAACATTGTCATATGTTTTTTCTTATATATAAATAATACGAAACCTCGCTCTATGATTTGAAGGTAAAATCCTCATACATGGTAAAATAGTGACTTTTTCACGTTAATCATGTAGTTTGATATTACGTAAATATATTCATTTTTACCAATATTTCGATACTATTTCATGTAGTATCACGATATGTGATTTGGCCTTCAAATCTCAGAATTTCGCATAATATTGCATTTTAAGCAAGTTTTCTTGCATTTTGTTTCGTACGAAAAATCATCGAATTTAGCAATATTTTGACGTTTATCATCCCCTTTTCCTTTATGTAATTTAAACAAAATATCATCGAATTAGGCAATATTTTGCAGTTTTTCCATGTTTATGTGAATTTTCAGTTTATTGGTATTAATTCATTATATGTACGATAAAAATGATGCAAACACATAATAATTATGAATAATGATTAAAATGATTAGATAATAACCTTAAATACTTCATTTTCAATCAACTATTTGTTTCTCGTAAAAATACTAAGTAAGATATTGAAAAGTTGAGAAATTCGGTTTTTATTGCATATATCGACGTTTCAGCCGGATTAGAGCGGTTTTACGTGTACATCTTCCCTCGGTAGTATAAACGGAAAATCAGGAACATTTTACTTAATTCTAATGAAAACACATTGATTTTTATCATTTGTATTGCAAACAACATTGTCATATGTCTTTTCTTGGATCTAAATAATACGAAACCTCGCGCTATGATTTGAAGTTAAAATCTTCAAATATGGTTAAATAGTGACTTTTTTCACGTTTTTCATGTAGTTTGATACTACGTAAATATATTCATTTTTACCAATATTTCGATTCTATTTCATGTAGTATCACGATATGTGATTTGGCCTTCAAATCTCAGAATTTTGCATAATATTGCATTTTAAGCAAGTTTTCTTGCATTTTGTTTCGTACGAAAAATCATCGAATTTAGCAATATTTTGACGTTTATCATCCTTTTTTCCTTTATGTGACTTAAACAAAATATCATCGAATTAGGCAATATTTTGCCATTTTTCCACGTTTTTGTGAATTTTCAGTCTATGGGTATTAATTCATATATATACGATAAAAATTATGCAAACACATAATTGATTAGATAATAACCTTAAATACTTCATTTTCAATCATCTATTTGTTTCTCGTTAAAATACTGAGTAAGATATTGAAAAGTTGAGAAATTCGGTTTTTATTGCATTTATCGACGTTTCAGCCGGATTAGAGCGGTTTTACGTGTACATCTTCCCTCGGTAATATAAACGTAAAATCAGGAACATTTTAGGTAATTCTAATGAAAACACATTGATTTTTATCATTTGTATTGCAAACAACATTGTCATATGTCTTTTCTTGGATCTAAATAATACGAAAGCTCGCTCTATGATTTGAAGTTAAAATCCTCAAATATGGTTAAATAGTGACTTTTTTCACGTTTATCATGTAGTTTGATACTACGTAAATATATTCATTTTTACCAATATTTCGATTCTATTTCATGTAGTATCACGATATGTGATTTGGCCTTCAAATCTCAGAATTTCGCATAATATTGCATTTTAAGCAAGTTTACTTGCATTTTGTTTCGTACGAAAAATCATCCAATTTAGCAATATTTTGACGTTTATCATTCCCTTTTCCTTTATGTGACTTAAACAAAATATCATCGAATTAGGCAATATTTTGCCGTTTTTCCACGTTTATGTGAATTTTCAGTTTATTGGTATTAATTCATTATATATACGATAAAAATAATGCAAACACATAATAATTATGATTAATGATTAAAATGATTAGATAATAACCTTAAAAATTTCATTTTCAATCAACTATTTGTTTCTCGTTAAAATACTGAGTAAGATATTGAAAAGGGGAGAAGTTCAGTTTTTATTGCATATATCGACGTTTCAGCCGGATTAGAGCGGTTTTACGTGTACATCTTCCCTAGGTAATATAAACGGAAAATCAGGAACATTTTAGTTAATTCTAATGAAAACACATTGATTTTTATCATTTGTATTGGAAACAACATTGTCATATGTCTTTTCTTGGATCTAAATAATACGAAACCTCGCTCTATGATTTGAAGGTAAAATCCTCAAATATGGTAAAATAGTGACTTTTTCACGTTAATCATGTAGTTTGATATTACGTAAATATATTAATTTTTACCAATATTTCGATACTATTTCATGTAGAATCACGATATCTGATTTGGCCTTCAAATCTCAGAATTTCGCATAATATTGCATTTTAAGCAAGTTTTCTTGCATTTTGATTCGTACGAAAAATCATCGAATTTAGCAATATTTTGACGTTTATCATCCCCTTTTCCTTTATGTAATTTAAACAAAATATCATCGAATTAGGCAATATTTGGCAGTTTTTCCACGTTTATGTGAATTTTCAGTTTATTGGTATTAATTCATTATATGTACGATAAAAATGATGCAAACACATAATAATTATGATTAATGATTAAAATGATTAGATAATAACCTTAAATACTTCATTTTCAATCATCTATTTGTTTCTCGTTAAAATACTGAGTAAGATATTGAAAAGGGGAGAAGTTCGTTTTTTATTGCATATATCGACGTTTCAGCCGGATTAGAGCGGTTTTACGTGTACATCTTCCCTCGGTAATGTGAACGGAAAATCAGGAACATTTTAGTTAATTGTAATGAAAACACATTGATTTTTATCATTTGTATTGGAAACAACATTGTCATATGTCTTTTCTTGGATCTAAATAATACGAAAGCTCGCTCTATGATTTGAAGTTAAAATCCTCAAATATGGTTAAATAGTGACTTTTTTCACGTTTATCATGTAGTTTGATACTACGTAAATATATTCATTTTTACCAATATTTCGATTCTATTTCATGTAGTATCACGATATGTGATTTGGCCTTCAAATCTCAGAATTTCGCATAATATTGCATTTTAAGCAAGTTTACTTGCATTTTGTTTCGTACGAAAAATCATCCAATTTAGCAATATTTTGACGTTTATCATCCCCTTTTCCTTTATGTGATTTAAACAAAATATCATCGAATTAGGTAATATTTTGTCGTTTTTCCACGTTTATGTGAATTTTCAGTTTATTGGTATTAATTCACTATATATACGATAAAAATAATGCAAACACATAATAATTATGATTAATGATTAAAATGATTAGATAATAACCTTAAAAACTTCATTTTCAATCAACTATTTGTTTCTCGTTAAAATACTGAGTAAGATATTGAAAAGGGGAGAAGTTCAGTTTTTATTGCATATATCGACGTTTCAGCCGGATTAGAGCGGTTTTACGTTTACATCTTCCCTAGGTAATATAAACGGAAAATCAGGAACATTTTAGTTAATTCTAATGAAAACACATTGATTTTTATCATTTGTATTGGAAACAACATTGTCATATGTCTTTTCTTGGATCTAAATAATACGAAACCTCGCTCTATGATTTGAAGGTAAAATCCTCAAATATGGTAAAATAGTGACTTTTTCACGTTAATCATGTAGTTTGATATTACGTAAATATATTAATTTTTACCAATATTTCGATACTATTTCATGTAGTATCACGATATCTGATTTGGCCTTCAAATCTCAGAATTTCGCATAATATTGCATTTTAAGCAAGTTTTCTTGCATTTTGGTTCGTACGAAAAATCATCGAATTTAGCAATATTTTGACGTTTATCATCCCCTTTTCTTTTATGTAATTTAAACAAAATATCATCGAATTAGGCAATATTTTGCAGTTTTTCCACGTTTATGTGAATTTTCAGTATATTGGTATTGATTCATTATATGTACGATAAAAATGATGCAAACACATAATAATTATGATTAATGATTAAAATGATTTGATAATAACCTTAAATACTTCATTTTCAATCAACTATTTGTTTCTCGTTAAAATACTGAGTTAGATATTGAAAAGGGGAGAAGTTCAGTTTTTATTGCATATATCGACGTTTCAGCCGGATTAGAGCGGTTTTATGTGTACATCTTCCCTAGGTAATATAAACGGAAAATCAGGAACATTTTAGTTAATTCTAATGAAAACACATTGATTTTTATCATTTGTATTGGAAACAACATTGTCATATGTCTTTTCTTGGATCTAAATAATACGAAACCTCGCTCTATGATTTGAAGGTAAAATCCTCAAATATGGTAAAATAGTGACTTTTTCACGTTAATCATGTAGTTTGATATTACGTAAATATTTTAATTTTTACCAATATTTCGATACTATTTCATGTAGTATCACGATATCTGATTTGGCCTTCAAATCTCAGAATTTCGCATAATATTGCATTTTAAGCAAGTTTTCTTGCATTTTGATTCGTACGAAAAATCATCGAATTTAGCAATATTTTGACGTTTATCATCCCCTTTTCCTTTATGTAATTTAAACAAAATATCATCGAATTAGGCAATATTTTGCAGTTTTTCCACGTTTATGTGAATTTTCAGTTTATTGGTATTAATTCATTATATGTACGATAAAAATGATGCAAACACATAATAATTATGATTAATGATTAAAATGATTAGATAATAACCTTAAATACTTCATTTTCAATCATCTATTTGTTTCTCGTTAAAATACAGAGTAAGATATTGAAAAGGGGAGAAGTTCGTTTTTTATTGCATATATCGACGTTTCAGCCGGATTAGAGCGGTTTTACGTGTACATCTTCCCTCGGTAATATAAACGAAAAATCAGGAATATTTTAGTTAATTCTAGTGAAAACACATTGATTTTTATCATTTGTATTGGAAACAACATTGTCATATGTCTTTTCTTGGATCTAGATAATACGAAACCTCGCTCTATGAGTTGAAGTTAAAATCCTCAAATATGGTTAAATAGTGACTTTTTTCACGTTTTTCATGTAGTTTGATACTACGTAAATATATTTACTTTTACTAATATTTTGATTCTATTTCATGTAGTTTCACGATATGTGATTTGGCCTTCAAATCTCAGAATTTCACATAATATTGCATTTTAAGCAAGTTGTCTTGCATTTTGTTTCGTACGAAAAATCGTCGAATTTAGCAATATTTTGACGTTTATCATCCCTTTTTCCTTTATGTGACTTAAACAAAATATCATTGAATTAGGCAATATTTTGCCGTTTTCCACGTTTTTGTGAATTTACAGTCTGAGTATTAATTCATTTTTATACGATAAAAATGATGCAAACACATAATTGATTAGATAATAACCTTAAATACTTCATTTTCAATCATCTATTTGTTTCTCGTTAAAATACTGAGTAAGATATTGAAAAGGGGAGAAGTTCGGTTTTTATTGCATATATCGACGTTTCAGCCGGATTAGAGCGGTTTTACGTGTACATCTTCCCTCGGTAATGTGAACGGAAAATCAGGAACATTTTAGTTAATTCTATTGAAAACACATTGATTTTTATCATTTGTATTGCAAACAACATTGTCATATGTCTTTTCTTGGATCTAAATAATACGAAACCTCGCGCTATGATTTGAAGTTAAAATCCTCAAATATAGTTAAATAGTGACTTTTTTCACGTTTTTCATGTAGTTTGATACTACGTAAATATATTCATTTTTACCAATATTTCGATTCTATTTCATGTAGTATCACGATATGTGATTTGGCCTTCAAATCTCAGAATTTTGCATTATATTGCATTTTAAGCAAGTTTTCTTGCATTTTGTATCGTACGAAAAATCATCGAATTTAGCAATATTTTGACGTTTATCATCCTTTTTTCCTTTATGTGACTTAAACAAAATATCATCGAATTAGGCAATATTTTGCCGTTTTTCCACGTTTTTTTGAATTTTCAGTCCATGGGTATTAATTCATTATATATACGATAAAAATAATGCAAACACATAATAATTATGATTAATGATTAAAATGATTAGATAATAACCTTAAAAACTTCATTTTCAATCAACTATTTGTTTCTCGTTAAAATACTGAGTAAGATATTGAAAAGGGGAGAAGTTCAGTTTTTATTGCATATATCGACGTTTCAGCCGGATTAGAGCGGTTTTACGTGTACATCTTCCCTAGGAAATATAAACAGAAAATCAGGGACATTTTAGTTAATTCTAATGAAAACACATTGATTTTTATCATTTGTATTGGAAACAACATTGTCATATGTCTATTCTTGGATCTAAATAATACGAAAGCTCGCTCTATGATTTGAAGTTAAAATCCTCAAATATGGTTAAATAGTGACTTTTTTCACGTTTATCATGTAGTTTGATACTACGTAAATATATTCATTTTTACCAATATTTCGATTCTATTTCATGTAGTATCACGATATGTGATTTGGCCTTCAAATCTCAGAATTTCGCATAATATTGCATTTTAAGCAAGTTTACTTGCATTTTGTTTCGTACGAAAAATCATCCAATTTAGCAATATTTTGACGTTTATCATCCCCTTTTCCTTTATGTGATTTAAACAAAATATCATCGAATTAGGCAATATTTTGCCGTTTTTCCACGTTTATGTGAATTTTCAGTTTATTGGTATTAATTCATTATATATACGATAACAATAATGCAAACACATAATAATTATGATTAATGATTAAAATGATTAGATAATAACCTTAAAAACTTCATTTTCAATCAACAATTTGTTTCTCGTTAAAATACTGAGTAAGATATTGAAAAGGGGAGAAGTTCGGTTTTTATTGCATATATCGACGTTTCAGCCGGATTAGAGCGGTTTTACGTGTAAATCTTCCCTCGGTAATATAAACGGAAAATCAGGAACATTTTAGTTAATTCTAATGAAAACACATTGATTTTTATCATTTGTATTGCAAACAACATTGTCATATGTCTTTTCTTGGATCTAAATAATACGAAACCTCGCGCTATGATTTGAAGTTAAAATCCTCAAATATGGTTAAATAGTGACTTTTTTCACGTTTTTCATGTAGTTTGATACTACGTAAATATATTCATTTTTACCAATATTTCGATTCTATTTCATGTAGTATCACGATATGTGATTTGGCCTTCAAATCTCAGAAATTTGCATAATATTGCATTTTAAGCAAGTTTTCATGCATTTTGTATCGTACGAAAAATCATCGAATTTAGCAATATTTTGACGTTTATCATCCTTTTTTCCTTTATGTGACTTAAACAAAATATCATCGAATTAGGCAATATTTTGCCGTTTTTCCACGTTTATGTGAATTTTCAGTTTATTGGTATTAATTCATTATATGTACGATAAAAATGATGCAAACACCTAATTATTATGATTAATGATTAAAATGATTAGATAATAACCTTAAATACTTCATTTTCAATCAACTATTTGTTTCTCGTTAAAATACTGAGTAAGATATTGAAAAGTTGAGAAATTCGGTTTTTATTGCATATATCGACGTTTCAGCCGGATTAGTGCGGTTTTACGTGTACATCTTCCCTCGGTAATATAAACGGAAAATCAGGAACATTTTAGTTAATTCTAATGAAAACACATTGATTTTTATCATTTGTATTGCAAACAACATTGTCATATGTCTTTTCTTGGATCTAAATAATACGAAACCTCGCGCTATGATTTGAAGTTAAAATCCTCAAATATGGTTAAATAGTGACTTTTTTCACGTTTTTCATGTAGTTTGATACTACGTAAATATATTCATTTTGACCAATATTTCGATTCTATTTCATGTAGTATCACGATATGTGATTTGGCCTTCAAATCTCAGAATTTTGCATAATATTGCATTTTAAGCAAGTTTTCTTGCATTTTGTATCGTACGTAAAATCATCGAATTTAGCAATATTTTGACGTTTATCATCCTTTTTTCCTTTATGTGACTTAAACAAAATATCATCGAATTAGGCAATATTTTGCCGTTTTCCACGTTTTTGTGAATTTTCAGTCTATGGGTATTAATTCATATATATACGATAAAAATTATGCAAACACATAATTGATTAGATAATAACCTTAAATACTTCATTTTCAATCATCTATTTGTTTCTCGTTAAAATACAGAGTAAGATATTGAAAAGGGGAGAAGTTCGGTTTTTATTGCATATATCGACGTTTCAGCCGGATTAGAGCGGTTTTACGTGTACATCTTCCCTCGGTAATGTAAACGGAAAATCAGGAACATTTTAGTTAATTCTAATGAAAACACATTGATTTTTATCATTTGTATTGGAAACAACATTGTCATATGTCTATTCTTGGATCTAAATAATACGAAAGCTCGCTCTATGATTTGAAGTTAAAATCCTCAAATATGGTTAAATAGTGACTTTTTTCACGTTTATCATGTAGTTTGATACTACGTAAATATATTCATTTTTACCAATATTTCAATTCTATTTCATGTAGTTTCACGATATGTGATTTGGCCTACAAATCTCAGAATTTCGCATAATATTGCATTTTAAGCAAGTTTACTTGCATTTTGTTTCGTACGAAAAATCATCCAATTTAGCAATATTTTGACGTTTATCATCCCCTTTTCCTTTATGTGATTTAAACAAAATATCATCGAATTAGGCAATATTTTGCCGTTTTTCCACGTTTATGTGAATTTTCAGTTTATTAGTATTAATTCATTATATATACGATAACAATAATGCAAACACATAATAATTATGATTAATGATTAAAATGATTAGATAATAACCTTAAAAACTTCATTTTCAATCAACTATTTGTTTCTCGTTAAAATACTGAGTAAGATATTGAAAAGTTGAGAAATTCGGTTTTTATTGCATATATCGACGTTTCAGCCGGATTAGAGCGGTTTTACGTGTAAATCTTCCCTCGGTAATATAAACGGAAAATCAGGAACATTTTAGTTAATTCTAATGAAAACACATTGATTTTTATCATTTGTATTGCAAACAACATTGTCATATGTCTTTTCTTGGATCTAAATAATACGAAACCTCGCGCTATGGTTTGAAGTTAAAATCCTCAAATATGGTTAAATAGTGACTTTTTTCACGTTTTTCATGTAGTTTGATACTACGTAAATATATTCATTTTTACCAATATTTCGATTCTATTTCATGTAGTATCACGATATGTGATTTGGCCTTCAAATCTCAGAAATTTGCATAATATTGCATTTTAAGCAAGTTTTCATGCATTTTGTATCGTACGAAAAATCATCGACTTTAGCAATATTTTGACGTTTATCATCCTTTTTTCCTTTATGTGACTTAAACAAAATATCATCGAATTAGGCAATATTTTGCCGTTTTTCCACGTTTTTGTGAATTTTCAGTGTATGGGTATTAATTCATATATATGTGATAAAAATTATGCAAACACATAATTGATTAGATAATAACCTTAAATACTTCATTTTCAATCATCTATTTGTTTCTCGTTAAAATACAGAGTAAGATATTGAAAAGGGGAGAAGTTCGTTTTTTATTGCATATATCGACGTTTAAGCCGGAATAGAGCGGTTTTACGTGTACATCTTCCCTCGGTAATATAAACGAAAAATCAGGAATATTTTAGTTAATTCTAATGAAAACACATTGATTTTTATCATTTGTATTGGAAACAACATTGTCATATGTCTTTTCTTGGATCTAGATAATACGAAACCTCGCTCTATGAGTTGAAGTTAAAATCCTCAAATATGGTTAAATAATGACTTTTTTCACGTTTTTCATGTAGTTTGATACTACGTAAATATATTAATTTTTACTAATATTTCGATTCTATTTCATGTAGTTTCACGATATGTGATTTGGCCTTCAAATCTCAGAATTTCACATAATATTGCATTTTAAGCAAGTTGTCTTGCATTTTGTTTCGTACGAAAAATCGTCGAATTTAGCAATATTTTGACGTTTATCATCCCTTTTTCCTTTATGTGACTTAAACAAAATATCATTAAATTAGGCAATATTTTGCCATTTTCCACGTTTTTGTGAATTTACAGTCTATGGGTATTAATTCATTTATATACGATAAAAATGATGCAAACACATAATTGTTTAGATAATAACCTTAAATACTTCATTTTCAATCAACTATTTGTTTCTCGTTAAAATACTGAGTAAGATATTGAAAAGGGGAGAAGTTCAGTTTTTATTGCATATATCGACGTTTCAGCCGGATTAGAGCGGTTTTACGTGTACATCTTCCCTAGGTAATATAAACGGAAAATCAGGAACATTTTAGTTAATTCTAATGAAAACACATTGATTTTTATCATTTGTATTGGAAACAACATTGTCATATGTCTTTTCATGGATCTAAATAATACGAAACCTCGCTCTATGATTTGAAGGTAAAATCCTCAAATATGGTAAAATAGTAACATTTACACGTTAATCATGTAGTTTGATATTACGTAAATATATTAATTTTTACCAATATTTCGATACTATTTCATGTAGTATCACGATATCTGATTTGGCCTTCAAATCTCAGAATTTCGCATAATATTGCATTTTAAGCAAGTTTTCTTGCATTTTGTTTCGTACGAAAAATCATCGAATTTAGCAATATTTTGACGTTTATCATCCCCTTTTCCTTTATGTAATTTAAACAAAATATCATCGAATTAGGCAATATTTTGCAGTTTTTCCACGTTTATGTGAATTTTCAGTTTATTGGTATTAATTCATTATATGTACGATAAAAATGATGCAAACACCTAATTATTATGATTAATGATTAAAATGATTAGATAATAACCTTAAATACTTCATTTTCAATCAACTATTTGTTTCTCGTTAAAATACTGAGTAAGATTTTGAAAAGTTGAGAAATTCGGTTTTTATTGCATATATCGACGTTTCAGCCGGATTAGTGCGGTTTTACGTGTACATCTTCCCTCGGTAATATAAACGGAAAATCAGGAACATTTTAGTTAATTCTAATGAAAACACATTGATTTTTATCATTTGTATTGCAAACAACATTGTCATATGTCTTTTCTTGGATCTAAATAATACGAAACCTCGCGCTATGATTTGAAGTTAAAATCCTCAAATATGGTTAAATAGTGACTTTTTTCACGTTTTTCATGTAGTTTGATACTACGTAAATATATTCATTTTTACCAATATTTCGATTCTATTTCATGTAGTATCACGATATGTGATTTGGCCTTCAAATCTCAGAATTTCGCATAATATTGCATTTTAAGCAAGTTTACTTGCATTTTGTTTCGTACGAAAAATCATCCAATTTAGCAATATTTTGACGTTTATCATTCCCTTTTCCTTTATGTGACTTAAACAAAATATCATCGAATTAGGCAATATTTTGCCGTTTTTCCACGTTTATGTGAATTTTCAGTTTATTGGTATTAATTCATTATATATACGATAAAAATAATGCAAACACATAATAATTATGATTAATGATTAAAATGATTAGATAATAACCTTAAAAATTTCATTTTCAATCAACTATTTGTTTCTCGTTAAAATACTGAGTAAGATATTGAAAAGGGGAGAAGTTCAGTTTTTATTGCATATATCGACGTTTCAGCCGGATTAGAGCGGTTTTACGTGTACATCTTCCCTCGGTAATATAAACGAAAAATCAGGAATATTTTAGTTAATTCTAATGAAAACACATTGATTTTTATCATTTGTATTGGAAACAACATTGTCATATGTCTTTTCTTGGATCTAGATAATACGAAACCTCGCTCTATGAGTTCAAGTTAAAATCCTCAAATATGGTTAAATAATGACTTTTTTCACGTTTTTCATGTAGTTTGATATTACGTAAATATATTCATTTTTACCAATATTTCAATACTATTTCATATAGTATCACGATATGTGATTTGGCCTTCAAATCTAAGAATTTCGCATAATATTGCATTTTAAGCAAGTTTTCTTACATTTTGTTTCGTACGAAAAATCATCGAATTTAGCAATATTTTGACGATTATCATCCCCCCCTTTTCCTTTATGTGATATAAACAAAATATCATCGAATTAGTCAATATTTTGCAGTTTTTCAACGTTTTGGTGAATTTTCCGTTTATTGTTATTAATTCATTAAATATACCATAAAATGATGCAAACACATAATTGATTAAAAATTAACCTTAAATACTTCATTTTCAATCAACTATTTGTTTCTCGTTAAAATACTGAGAAAGATATTGAAAAGGGGAGAAGTTCTGTTTTCATTACATATATATACGTTTCACTCGGATTAGAGCGGTTTTACGTGTACATCTTCCATCGGTAATATAAACGGAAAATCAGGAACATTTTAGTTAATTCTAATGAAAACACATTGATTTTTATCATTTGTATTGGAAACAACATTGTCATATGTCTTTTCTTGGATCTAAATAATACGAAACCTCGCCTCATTATTCGAAGTTAAAATCCTCAAATTTGGTATAATAGTGATTTTTTTCACGTTTTTCATCGTAGTTTGATATTACGTAAATATATTCATTTTTACCAATAATTCGATACTTTTTCATGTAGTATCACGATATGTGATTTGGCCTTCATATCTCAGAAATTCGCATAATATAGCATTTTAAGCAAGTTTTCTTGCATTATGTTTCGTACTAAAAATCATCGAATTTAGAAATATTTTGACGTTTATCATCCACTTTTCCTTTATGTGATTTAATCAAAATATCATCGAATTAGGCAATATTTTGCCGTTTTTCCACGTTTTTCTGAATTTTCAGTTTATTGTTATTAATTCATTAAATATACAATAAAAATGATGCACACACATAATTGATTAGATAATTACCTTAAATACTTTATTTTCAATCATCTATTTGTTTCTCTTTAAAATACTGAATAAGATATTGAAAAGGGGAGAAGTTCGGTTTTTATTGCATATATCGGTTTTTCAGCCGGAATAGAGCGGTTTTTCGTGTACATCTTCCATCGGTAATATAAACTGAAAATCAGGAACATTTTATTTAATTCTAATGAAAACACATTGATTTTTATCATTTGTATTGGAAACAACATTGTCACATGTCTTTTCTTGGATCTAAATAATAGGAAACCTCGCTCTATGATTCGAAGTCAATATCCTCAAACTTGGTATAATAGTGACTTTTTTCACGTTTATCATTTAGTTTGATATTACGTAAATATATTATTTTTTTACCCATATTTCGATACTATTTTATGTAGTATCACGATATGTGATTCAGCCTTCAAATCTCAAAATTTCGAATAATATTCCATTTTAAGCAAGTTTTCTTCCATTTTGTTTCGTACTAAAAATCATCGAATTTAGTAATATTTTGACGATTATCATCCCCCCCTTTTCCTTTATGTGATATAAACAAAATATCATCGAATTAGGCAATATTTTGCCGTTTTTCCACGTTTTTGTGAATTTTCAGTTTATTGTTATTAATTCATTAAATATACAACAAAAGTGACGCAAACACATAATTGATTAGATAATAACCTTAAATACTTCATTTTCAATCATCTCTTTGTTTCTCGTTAAAATACTGAGTAGGATATTGAAAAGGGGAGAAGTTCGGTTTTTATTGCATATATCGATTTTTCAGCCGGAATAGAGCGGTTTTACGTGTACATCTTCCATCGGGAATATAAACGGAAAATCAGGAACATTTTAGTTAATTCTAATGAAAACACATTGATTTTTATCATTTGTATTCGAAACAACATTGTCATACATCTTTTCTTGGATCTAAATAATACGAAACCCCGCTTTATGATTCGAAGTTAAAATCCTCAAATTTGGTATAATAGTGACTTTTTTACGTTTTTCATATAATTTGATATTACGTAAATATATTCGTTTTTACCAATATTTCGATACTATTTCAAATAGTATCACGATAAGTGATTTGGCCTTCAAATCTCAGAATTTCGCATAATATTGCATTTTAAGCAAGTTTTCTTGCATTTTGTTTCGAACGAAAAATCATCGAATTTAGCAATATTTTCACGTTTATCATCTCCTTTTCCTTTATGTGATTTAAACAAAATATCATCGAATTTGGCAAGATTTTACCGTTTTTCAACGTTTATATGAAATTTTCCGTTTATTGTTATTAATTCAATAAATATACGACAAAAATGATGCAAACACATAATTGATCACAAATTAACTTTAAATACTTCATTTTCAATCAACTATTTGTTTCTCACTAAAATACTGAGTAAGATATTTAAAAGGGGAGAAGTTATTTTTATTGCATATATCGACGTTTCAGCCGGATTAGAGCGGTTTTACGTGTACATCTTCCATCTGTAATTTTATATCTAATCAATTATGTGTTTTCATCATTTTTATCGTATATTTAATGAATTAATATCAATAAACGGAAAATTCACAAAAACGTGAAAAAACAGCAAAATATTGCCTAATTCAATGATATTTTGTTTAAATCACATAAAGGAAAAGGGGATGATGAACGTCAAAATATTGCTAAATTCGATGATTTTTAGTACAAAACAAAATGCAAGAAACTTGCTTAAAAATGCAAAATTTGCGAAATTCTGAGATATGAAGGCCAAATCACTCACCATGAGAAAACATGAAGTAGTATCGAAATATTGGTAAAAACGAATATATTTACGTAAAATCACACTACATAAAAAACGTGAAAAAAGTCACTATTTTACCATATTTGAGGATTTTAACTTCAAATCATAGAGCGAGGTTTCGTATTATTTAGATCCAAGAAAAGACATATGACAATGTAGTTTCCAATACAAATGATAAAAATCAATGTGTTTTCATTAGAATTAATTAAAATGTTCCTGATTTTCCGTTTATATTACCGATGGAAGATGTATACGTAAAACCGCTCTAACCCGGCTGAAACGTCGCAATAAAAACAGAACTCCCCTTTTCAATATCTTACTCAGTATTTTAACGAGAAACAAAGAGTTGATTGAAAATGAGGTATTTAAGGTTAATTTCTTATCTATTATGTGTTTGCATCATTTTTATCGTATATTTAATGAATTAAACTAAACCCTACCTGAAAACTGCAGGTAGAGTTTGGGCAAAATGTGGTCTATTGCCGCTCTCCGTAATTGGCATATTTTCGGTATAAAAATTCGTAATTTCAAACTGCGAATACGTGCAGAGAGCCAGAATTTGGCTCCAAAATATGGCTCAAGCGTTGAATTTGGAATGTTTGGGATATTTTGAAAACTGCAGGGAGGGTTTGGGCAAAATGTGATCCATCGTCGCTTTCAGTAATTGGCATTTTTTCGGTATAAAAGTCGTAATTTCAAACTGCGAATACATGCAGAGAACCAGAATTTGGCTCCAAAATATAACTCAAGGGTCGAATTTGGGATGTTTGCTATATTTTGAAAACTGCAAGGAGGGTTTGGGCAAAATGTGATCCATCGCCGCTCTCAGTAAATGGCATATTTTCGGTATAAAAAGACGTAATTTCAAACGGCGAGTACGTGCAGAGAGCCCGAATTTGGTTACAAAATATGGCACAAGGGTCGAATTTGGGATGTTTGAGAAAATTTGAAAACTGCTGAGAGGGTTTCGGCAAAATGTGATCTATCGCCGTTTTCAGTAATTGGCTTATTTTCGGTATAAAAAGTCGTAATTTCAAACTGCGAATACGCGCAGAAAGCTAGAATTTGGCTCCAAAATATGGCTCAAAGGTCGAATTAGGGATGTTTGGGATATTTTGCAAATTGCAGAGGGGTATGGGCAAAATGTGACCCATCGCTTCTTTCAGTAATTGGCATATTTTCAAGCGTCAAATTTGGGATGTTTGGGATAAAAATTCGTAATTTCAAACTGCGAATACGTGCAGAGAGCCAGAATTTGGCTCCAAAAACATTCTCAAGGGTCGAATTTGGGGTGTTTGGGATATTTTGAAAACTGCAAGGAGGGGGTTTCGGCTAAATGTGACCTATCGCCGATCTCAGTAATTGGCATATTTTAGGTATAAAATGACGTAATTTCAAACTGCGAATATGTGCAGAGAGCCACAATTTGGCTTCAAAATTTCGCTCAAGGGTCGAATTTGCGATGTTTGGGATATTTTGAAAACTGCAGGTGGGTTTGTGCAAAATGTGACCCATCGCTGCTCTCAGTAATTGGCATATTTTCGGTATAAAATGTCGTAATTTCAAACTGCGAATACGTGCAGAGAGCCAGAATTTGGCTCCAAAATAAGGCTCCAGGGTCGAATTTGGGATGTTTGGGATATTTTTAAAACTGCAGGGAGGGTTTGGGCCTAATGTGATCCATCGCTGCTTCCCGTAATTGACATATTTTCAGTATAAAAAGTCATAATTTCCAACTGCGAATACGTGCTGAGAGCGAGAATTTGGCTATAATGTATGGCTCAAGGGTCGAATTTGGGATGTTTGGGATATTTGAAAACTGCAAGCGGGGTTTGGGCAAAATTTAACGCATCGTTGCTTTCAGTAATTGGCATATTTTCCGTATAAAAAGTCGTAATTTCAAACTGCAAATACGTGCAGAGAGCCAGAATTTGGCTCCAAAATAACGCTCCAGGGTAGAATTTGGGATGTTTGGTATATTTTGAAAACTGCAGGGGGGTTTGGGCAAAATGTGACCCATCGCCGCTCTCAGTAATTGGCATATTTACGGTATAAAATGTCGTAATTTCAAAATGCGAATATGTGCAGAGAGCCACAATTTGGCTCCAAAAGTTGGCTCAAGGGTCGAATTTGGTATGTTTGGGAAATTTTGAAAACTGCACGGAGGGTTTGGGCAAAATGTGATCCATCGCCTCTCAAAGTAATTAGCATATTTTCGGTATAAAAATACCTAATTTAAAACTGCGAATACGTGCAGAGAGCAAAAATTTGGGATGTTTGGGATATTTTGAAAACTGCAGGGGGGAGGGGGGGTTAGGTAAAATGTGACCTATCGCGGCTCTCAGTAATTGACATATTTTCGGCAAAAAATGTCGTAATTTCAAACTGCGAATAGGTGCAGAGAGCCAGAATTTGGCTCCAAAATATGGCTCAAGGGTCGTATTTGGGATGTTTGGGATATTTTGAAAACTAAATGGTGGGTTTGAGCAAAATGTGATCTATCGCTGCTTTCAGTAATTGGCATTTTTTCGGGATAAAAAGTCGTTATTTCAAGCTGTGAATACGAGCAGAAAGCCCGAATTTGGCTAGAAAATATGGCTCAAGTGTCGAATTTGGGATGCTTTGGATATTTTGAAAACTGCACGGAGGGTTTGGGCAAAATGTGATCCATTGCTGCTCTCCGTAATTGGCATATTTTCGGTATAAAAATTCGTAGCTTCAAACTGCAAATACGTGCAGAGAGCCAGAATTTAACTCCAAAATATGGCTCAAGCGTTGAATTTGGGATGTTTAGTATATTTTGAAAATTGCAGGGAGGGTTTGTGCAGAATGTGATCCATCGCAGCTTACAGTAATTGGCATATTTTCGGTATAAAAAGTCGTAATTTCTAACTGGGAATAGGTGCAGAGAGCCAGATTTTGGCTCCAAAATATGGCTCAAGCGTCGAATTGAGGATGTTTGAGATATTTTGAAAACTGCACAGAGGGTTTGGGCAAAATGTGACCCATCGCCGCTTTCAGTAACTGGCATATTTTCGGTTTAAAAAGTTGTAATTTCAAAATGCGAATACGTGCAGAGAGCCAGAATTTGGCTCCAAAATATGGCTCAAGGGTCGAATTTGGGATGCTTGGGATATTATGAAAACTGACTGGTGGGTTTGATCAAAATGTGAGCTATCGCCGCTTTCAGTAATAGACATATTTTCGGTATAAAAAGTCGTTATTTCAAACTGCGAAAACGTGCAGAAAGCCAGAATTTGGCTAGAAAATATGGTTCAAGGGTCATATTTGGGAAGTTTTTCGATATTTTGAACACTGCACGGAGGGTTTGGGCAGAATGTGATCCATCGCCGCTCTAAGTAATTGGTATATTTTCGGTTTAAAAATTCGTAATTTCAAACTGCGAATACGTGCAGAGAGCCTGAATTTCGCTCCAAAATATGCCACAAGGGTGGAATTTGGGTTGTTTGCGACAGTTTGAAAACTGCAGGGGAAGGTTTTGGTAAAATGTGACCCATCGCTGCTCTCAGTAATTGGCATATTTTCGGTATAAAAAGACGTAATTTCAAACTGCGAATACGTGCAGAAAGCCTGAATTTGGCTCCAAAATATGGCTCAAGCTTCGAATTTGGGATGTTTGAGATATTTTGAAAACTGCAGGGGGGTGGGGGGTTTGGGCAAAATGTGACCTATCGCCGCTCTCAGTAATTGATATATTTTCGGTATAAAGATTCGTAATTTCAAACTGCGAATATGTGCAGAGAGCCAGAATTTGGCTCCAAAATAAGGCTCTAGGGTCGAATTTGGGATGTTTGGGATATTTTGAAAACTGGAGGGAGGGTTTGGGCAAAATGTGATCCATCGCCGCTCTCCGTAATTGGCATATTTTCGGTATAAAAATTCGAAATTTCAAGCTGCGAATATTGGCAGAGAGCCACAATTTGGCTCCAAAATTTGGCTCAAGCGTCGAATTTGGGATGTTTGAGATGTTTTGAAAACTGCAGGGGGCTTAAGGCTTAAGAGCCTTAAGCTTAAGAGCTTAAGGCTTTTACGTGTACATCTTCCATTACCAATGGAAGATGTACACGTAAAACCGCTCTAATCCGGCTGAAACGTCGATATATGCAATAAAAAAAGAACTTCTCCCCTTTTCAATATCGTACTCAGTATTTTAACTAGAAACAACATACACAGTATTTTAACTAGAAACAAGTAGTTGATTGAAAATAAAGTATTTAAGGTTAATTTCTAACCAATAATGTATTTGCATCATTTTTGTCGTATATATAAAGAATTAATACAATAAACTGAAAATTCACAACAACCTGGAAAAACGGCAAAATATTTCATAATTCGATGATATTTTGTGTAAATCATATAAAGAAAAAGGCGGACGATAAACGTCAAAATATTGCTAAATTCGGTGATTTTGAGTAAAAAAGAAAATGCAAGAAAACTTACCTAAAAATGCAATATTATGCGAAATTCTGAGATTTGAAAGCCAAATCACATATCGTGAGAAAACGTGAAGTAGTATCGAAATCATGGTACAAACGAATATATTTACGTAAACTCAATAAAAATATTCTGCACGTATTCGCAGTTTGAAATTACATTTTATACCGAAAATATGCCAATTACTGAGTGTGGCGATGGATCACATTTTGCCCAGGCCCTCCCTGCAGTTTTCAAATTATCCCAAGCATCCCAAATTCGACCCTTGAGCCATATTTTGGAGTCACATTCTGGCTCTCTGCTCGTATTCGCTGTTTGAAATTATGAATTTTTATACCGAAAATATGTCAATTACTGAGGGCAGCGATAGGTCACATTTTGCCCAAACCCCCTTTGCACTTTTCAAAATATCCCAAACATCCCATGTTCGACGCTTGAACCATATTTTGGAGCCAAATTCCGGCTCTCTGCACGTATTCGCAGTTTGAAATTACATCATTTTATAACGAAAACATGCCAATTACTTAGCGCAGCGATAGGTCACATTTTGCCCAAACCCCCTGCAGTTTTCAAAACATCTCAAACATCCCAAATTCGACGCTTGAGCCAAATTTTGGAGCCAAATTGTGGCTCTCTGCCAATATTCGCAGCTTGAAATTTCGAATTTTTATACCGAAAATATGCCAATTACGGAGAGCGGCGATGGATCACATTTTGCCCAAACCCTCCCTCCAGTTTTCAAAATATCCCAAACATCCCAAATTCGACCCTGGAGCCTTATTTTGGAGCCAAATTCTGGCTCTCTGCACATATTCGCAGTTTGAAATTACGAATCTTTATACCGAAAATATGTCAATTACTGAGAGCGGCGATAGGTCACATTTTGCCCAAACCCCCCACCCCCCTGCAGTTTTCAAAATATCCCAAACATCCCAAATTCGAAGCTTGAGCCATATTTTGGAGCCAAATTCTGGCTTTCTGCACGTATTCGCTGTTTGAAATTACGTCTTTTTATACCGAAAATATGCCAATTATTGAGAGCAGCGATGGGTCACATTTTGCCAAAACCCCCCCCCCCCTGCAGTTTTCAAAAGGTCGCAAACAACCCAAATTCCACCCTTGTGGCATATTTTGGAGCGACATTCAGGCTCTCTGCACGTATTCGCAGTTTGAAATTACGAATTTTTATACCGAAAATATACCAATTACTTAGAGTGGCGATGGATCACATTCTGCCCAAACCCTCCGTGCAGTTTTCAAAACATCGAAAACATCCAAAATTAGACCCTTGAACCATATTTTCTAGCCAAATTCTGGCTTTCTGCACGTGTTCGCTGTTTGAAATAACGACATTTTTTACCGAAAATATGTCTATTACTGAAAGCGGCGATAGCTCACATTTTGCCCAAACCCACCAGTCAGTTTTCATAATATCCCAAGCATCCCAAATTCGACCCATGAGCCATATTTTGGAGCCAAATTCTGGCTCTCTGCACGTATTCGCATTTTGAAATTACAACTTTTTAAACCGAAAATATGCCAGTTACTGAAAGCGGCGATGGGTAACATTTTGCCCAAACCCTCTATGCAGTTTTCAAAATATCTCAAACATCCCCAATTCGACGCTTGAGCCATATTTTGGAGCCAAATTCTGGCTCTCTGCGCCTATTCGCAGTTTGAAATTACGAGTTTTTATACTTTTATTTTATAAAGAGAGTGATGCAGAGGCTCAAGAGAGTTCTGCAGAGGCTCAAGAGAGTGATGCAGAGGCTCAAGAGAGTGATGCAGAGTCTCAAGAGAGGGATGCAGAGGCTCAAGAGAGGGAAGCAGAGGCTCAAGTGAGGGGATGCAGAGGCACAAGAGAGGAATGCAGAGGCTCTTGAGAGTGATGCAGAGGCTCAAGAGAGGGATGCAGAGGCTCAAGAGAGTGATGCAGAGGCTCAAGAGAGTGATGCATAGGCTCAAGAGAGTGATGCAGATGCTTAAGAGAGGGATGCTGAGGCTCAAGAGAAGGATGTAGAGGCTCAAGAGAGTAATGCAGAAGCTCAAGAGAGTGATGCAGAGGCTCAAGAGAGGGATGCAGAGACTAAAGAGAGTGATGCAGAGGCTTAAGGGAGGGATGCAGAGGCTCAAGAGAAGGATGTAGAGGCTCAAGAGAGTAATGCAGAAGCTCAAGAGAGTGATGCAGAGGCTCAAGAGAGGGATGCAGAGACTTAAGAGAGTGATGCAGAGGCTCAAGAGAGGGAAGCAGAGGCTCAAGTGAGAGGATGCAGAGGCACAAGAGAGGAATGCAGAGGCTCTTGAGAGTGATGCAAAGGCTCAAGAGAGGGATGCAGGAGTTCAAGAGAGGGATGCAGAGGCTCAAGAGAGTGATGCAGAGGCTTAAGAGAGGGATGCAGAGGCTCAAGTGAGTGAAGCAGAGCCTTAGGAGAGGGATGCAGAGGCACAAGAAAATTATGAAGAGGCTCAAGAGAGTGCTGCTGAGGCTCAAGAGAGGGGTGCTGAGGCTCCAGAGAGGGATGCAGAGGCTCCAGAGAGTGATGCAGAGGCTGAAGTGAGAAATGCAGAGGCTTAAGAGAGTGACACAGAGGCTCAAGAGAGTGATGCAGAGGCTTAAGAGAGTGACTCAGAAGCTCAAGAGAGTTATGCAGAGGCTCAAGAGAATGATGTAGAGGCTTAAAAGAAGGATGCAGAGGCTCAAGAGAATGATGCAGAGGCTCAAGGGAGTGATGCAGAGGCTTAAGAGAGTGAAGCAGAGGCTGAAGAGAGTGATGCAGATGCTTAAGAGAGTGATGCAGACGATAAAGAGAGGGAATCAGAGGCTTAAGAGAGTATCGCAGAGGCTTACTAGAGTGTTGCAGAGGCTCAAAAGAGGGATACAGAGGCTCATGAGAGTGATGCAGAGGCTCAAGAGAGGGATGCATAGGCTTAAGAGTGTTATGCAGAGGCTCATGAGAGTGATGCAGAGGGTTAGGAGAATGATGCAGAGGCTAAAGAGAGTGATGCAGAGGCTTAAGAGAGGGTTGCAGAGGGTCAAGAAAGGGATGCAGAGTCTCAAGAGAGGGGATGCAGAGGCACAAGAGAGGGATGCAGAGGCTCGTCAGAGTGATGCAGAGGCTCAAGAGCGGGATGCATAGGCTTGGGAGAGTGATGCAAAGGCTCACGAGAGGGATGCAGAGGCTCATGAGAGGGATGCAGGAGTTCAAGAGAGGGATGCAGAGGATCAAGAGAGTGATGCAGAGGCTTAAGAGAGGGATGCAGAGGCTTAAGAGAGTGATGCAGAGGCATAAGAGACGAATGCATAGGCTCAAGAAAATGATGAAGAGGGATGCAGAGGCTCGTCAGAGTGATGCAGAGGCTCAAGAGCGGGATGCATAGGCTTGGGAGAGTGATGCAAAGGCTCACGAGAGGGATGCAGAGGCTCATGAGAGGGATGCAGGAGTTCAAGAGAGGGATGCAGAGGATCAAGAGAGTGATGCAGAGGCTTAAGAGAGGGATGCAGAGGCTTAAGAGAGTGATGCAGAGGCATAAGAGACGAATGCATAGGCTCAAGAAAATGATGAAGAGGCTAAAGAGAGTGCTGTAGAGGCTCAAGAGAGGGATGCTGAGGTTCCAGAGAGGGATGCAGAGTTTCCAGAGTGTTATACAGAGGCTGAAGAGAGTGATGTAGAGGCTCAAGAGAGTGATGCAGAGGCTTGAGAGAGTGACTCAGAAGCTCAAGAGAGTTATGCAGAGGCTCAAGAGAATGATGTTGAGGCTTAAGAGAGGGATGCAGAGGCTCAGGAGAATGACGCAGAGGCTCAAGGGAGTGATGCAGACGATCAACAGAGGGATGCAGAGGCTTAAGAGAGTGATGCAGAGGTTCAAGAGTGTGATGTAGAGGCACAAGAGAGTGATGCAGAGGCTCAGGAGAGTGATGCAGACGCTCAGGAGAGTGATGCAGAGGCTCAAGAGAGTGATGCAGAGGCTCAAGAGAGTGATGCAGAGGGTCTAGAGAGTGATGCAGAGGCTCAAGAGAGTGATGCAGAGGCTCAGGAGAGTGATGCAGAGGAGTATGAGCGTGATGCAGAGGAGTATGAGCGTGATGCAAAAGCTCGAGAGAGTGATGCAGAGGAGTATGAGCGTGATGCAAAAGCTCGAGAGAGTGATGCAGAGGCCTCAAGCGAGGGATTCAGAGGCTTAAGAGAGTGATGCAGAGGCTCAAGAGAGTGATTCAGAGGCCTCAAGCGAGGGATTCAGAGGCTTAAGAGAGTGATGCAGAGGCTCAAGAGAGTGATTCAGAGGCTTACGAGAGTGATGCAGAGGTTTAAGAGAGTGATGCAGAGGCTTAAAAGACGGATGCAGAGGCTCAAGAGAGGGATGCAGAGGCTCAAGAGAGAGATGCAGAGGCTCAAGAGAGGGATGCAGAGGCTCAAGTGAGGGATGCAGAGGCACATGAGAAAGATGCAGAGGCTCAATAGAGGGATGCAGAGGCTAAAGAGAGTGAAGCAAAGGCTCAAGAGAGTTCTGCAGAGGCTCAAGAGAGTGGTGCATAGGCTTAGGAGAGGGATGCAGAGGGCCAAGAGAGTGATGCATAGGCTCAAGAGAGTGATGCAGATGCTTAAGAGAGGGATGCAGAGGCTCAAGAGAAGGATGTAGAGGCTCAAGAGAGTAATGCAGAGGCTCAAGAGAGTGATGCAGAGGCTCAAGAGAGGGATGCAGAGACTTAAGAGAGTGATGCAGAGGCTTAAGAGAGGGATGCAGAGGCTCAAGAGAGGGATGCAGAGGCTCAAGAGAGTGATGCAGAGGCTCAAGAGAGGGAAGCAGAGGCTCAAGTGAGGGGCTGCAGAGGCACATGAGAGGAATGCAGAGGCTCTTGAGAGTGATGCAAAGGCTCAAGAGAGGGATGCATAGGCTTAAGATAGTGATGCAAAGGCTCAAGTGAGGGATGCAGAGGCTCAAGAGAATGATGAAGAGGCTAAAGGGAGTGCTTTAGAGGCTCAAGAGAGGGATGCTGAGGCTCCAGAGAAGGATGCAGCGGCTCCAGAGAGTTATGCAGAGGCTGAAGAGAGTGATGTAGAGGCTCAAGAGAGTGATGCAGAGGCTTAAGAGAGTGACTCAGAAGCTCAAGAGAGTTATGCAGAGGCTCAAGAGAATGATGTAGAGGCTTAAGAGAGGGATGCAGAGGCTCAAGAGAATGATGCAGAGGCTCAAGGGAGTGATACAGAGGCTTAAGAGAGTGAAGCAGAGGCTGAAGAGAGTGATGCAGAGGCTTAAGAGAGTGATGCAGACGACAAAGAGAGGGAATCAGAGGCTTAAGAGAGTGATGCAGAGGCTTACTAGAGTGTTGCAGAGACTCAAGAGAGGGATACAGAGGCTCATGAGAGTGATGCAGAGGCTCAAGAGAGTTATGCAGAGGCTCATGAGAGTGATGCAGAGGGTTAGGAGAATGATGCAGAGGCTCAAGAGAGTGATGCAGAGGCTTAAGAGAGTGATGCAGAGGCTTAAGAGAGGGATGCAGAGGCTCAAGAGAGGGATGCAAAGGCTCAAGAGAGGGGATGCAGAGGCACAAGAGAGGGATGCAGAGGCTCGTGGGAGTGATCCAGAGGCTCAAGAGCGGGATGCATAGGCTTGGGAGAGTGATGCAAATGCTCACGAGAGGGATGCAGAGGCTCATGAGAGGGATGCAGGAGTTCAGGAGAGGGATGCAGAGGCTCAAGAGAGTGATGCATAGGCTTAAGAGAGGGATGCAGAGGCTCAAGAGAGTGATGCAGAGGGTTAGGAGAGGGATGCAGAGGCTCAAGAGAATGATGAAGAGGCTAATGAGAGTGCTGTAGAGGCTCAAGAGAGGGATGCTGAGGCTCCAGAGAGGGATGCAGAGGCTCCAGAGATTTATGCAGAGGCTGAAGAGAGTTATGCAGAAGCTCAAGAGAATGATATAGAGGCTTAAGAGAGGGATGCAGAGGCTCAGGAGAATGATGCAGAGGCTCAAGGGAGTGATGCAGACGATCAAGAGAGGGATGCAGAGGTTTAAGAGAGTGATGCAGAGGTTCAAGAGAGTGATGTAGAGGCTCAAGAGAGTGATGCAGAGGTTCAAGAGAGTGATGCAGAGGCTGAGGAGAGTGATGCAGAGGCGCAAGAGAGTGATGCATAGGATAAAGAGAGTGATGCAGATGGTCTAGAGAGTGATGCAGAGGCTCAAGAGAGTGATGCAGAGGCTCAAGAGAGTGATGCAGAGGCTCAAGAGAGTGATGCAGAGGAGTATGAGCGTGATGCAGAGGCCCGAGAGAGTGATGCAGAGGCCTCAAGCGAGGGATTCAGAGGCTGAAGAGAGTGATGCAGAGGCTCAAGAGAGTGATTCAGAGGCTTACGAGAGTGATGCAGAGGCTTAAGAGAGTGATGCCGAGGCTTAAGAGACGGATGCAGAGGCTCAAGAGAGGGATGCAGAGGCTCAAGAGAGAGATGAAGAGGCTCAAGAGAGGGATGCAGAGGCTCAAGTGAGGGATGCAGAGGCACAAGAGAAAGATGCAGAGGCTCAAGAGAGGGATGCAGAGGCTAAAGAGAGTTCTGCAGAGCCTCAAGAGAGTGATGCATAGGCTTACGAGAGTGATGCAGATGATAAAAAGAGTGATGCAGAGGCTTAAGAGAGTGATGCAGAGGCTGAAGAGAGTGATGCATAGGCTCAAGAGAGTGATGCAGAGTCTCAAGAGAGGGATGCAGAGGCTCAAGAGAGGGAAGCAGAGGCTCAAGTGAGGGGATGCAGAGGCACAAGAGAGGAATGCAGAGGCTCTTGAGAGTGATGCAGAGGCTCAAGAGAGGGATGCAGAGGCTCAAGAGTGTGATGCAGAGGCTCAAGAGAGTGATGCATAGGCTCAAGAGAGTGATGCAGATGCTTAAGAGAGGGATGCTGAGGCTCAAGAGAAGGATGTAGAGGCTCAAGAGAGTAATGCAGAAGCTCAAGAGAGTGATGCAGAGGCTCAAGAGAGGGATGCAGAGACTTAAGAGAGTGATGCAGAGGCTTAAGGGAAGGATGCAGAGGCTCAAGAGAGGGATGCAGAGGCTCAAGAGAGTGATGCAGAGGCTCAAGAGAGGGATGCAGAGACTTAAGAGAGTGATGCAGAGGCTTAAGGGAGGGATGCAGAGGCTCAAGAGAGGGATGCAGAGGCTCAAGTGAGTGAAGCAGAGCCTTAGGAGAGGGATGCAGAGGCACAAGAAAATGATGAAGAGGCTCAAGAGAGTGCTGCTGAGGCTCAGGAGAGGGGTGCTGAGGCTCCAGAGAGGGATGCAGAGGCTCCAGAGAGTGATGCAGAGGCTGAAGTGAGAGATGCAGAGGCTTAAGAGAGTGACGCAGAGGCTCAAAAGAGTGATGCAGAGGCTTAAGAGAGTGACTCAGAAGCTCAAGAGAGTTATGCAGAGGCTCAAGAGAATGATGCAGAGGCTGAAGGGAGTGATGCAGAGGCTTAAGAGAGTGAAGCAGAGGCTGAAGAGAGTGATGCAGAGGCTTAAGAGAGTGATGCAGACGATAAAGAGAGGGAATCAGAGGCTTACGAGAGTGTCGCAGAGGCTTACTAGAGTGTTGCAGAGGCTCAAAAGAAGGATACAGAGGCTCATGAGAGTGATGCAGAGGCTCAAGAGAGGGATGCATAGGCTTAAGAGTGTTATGCAGAGGCTCATGAGAGTGATGCAGAGGGTTAGGAGAATGATGCAGAGGCTCAAGAGAGTGATGCAGAGGCTTAAGAGAGGGTTGCAGAGGGTCAAGAAAGGGATGCAGAGGCTCAAGAGAGGGGATGCAGAGGCACAAGAGAGGGATGCAGAGGCTCGTCAGAGTGATGCAGAGGCTCAAGAGCGGGATGCATAGGCTTGGGAGAGTGATGCAAAGGCTCACGAGTGGGATGCAGAGGCTCATGAGAGGGATGCAGAGGCTCAAGAGAGTGATGCAGAGGCTTAAGAGACGGATGCAGAGGCTCATGAGAGGGATGCAGAGGCTCAAGTGAGGGATGCAGAGGCACAAGAGAGGGACGCAGAGGCTCTTGAGAGTGATGCAAAGGCTCAAGAGAGGGATGCAGAGCCTTAAGAGAGGGATGCAGAGGCTCAAGAGAGGGATGCAGAGGCTTAAGAGAGTGATGCAAAGGCTCAAGAGAGGGATGCAGAGGCTCATGAGAGGGATGCAGAGGCTCAAGAGATGGATGCAGGAGCTCAAGAGAGAGATGCAGAGGCTCAAGAGAGTGATTCAGAGGCTTACGAGAGTGATGCAGAGGCTCAAGAGAGTGATTAAGAGGCCTACGAGAGTGATGCAGAGGCGTAAGAGAGTGATGCAGAGGCTTAAAAGACGGATGAAGAGGCTCATGAGTGGGATGCAGAGGCTAAAGTGAGGGATGCAGAGGCACAAGAGAGGGGCGCAGAGGCTCTTGAGAGTAATGCAGAGGCTCCAGAGAGAGATGCAGAGGCTTAAGAGAGTGATGCAATGGCTCAAGAGAGGGATGCAGAGGCTCATGAGAGGGATACAGGAGTTTAAGAGTGGGATGCAGAGGCTCAAGAGAGTGATGCAGACGCTTAAGAGAGGGATGCAGATGCTAAAGAGAGGGATGCAGAGGCTAAAGAGAGGGATGCAGAGGCTAAAGAGAGGGATGCAGAGGCTTAAGAGAGTGATGCAAAGGCTCAAGAGAGGGATGCAGAGGCTCATGAGAGGGATACAGGAGTTTAAGAGTGGGATGCAGAGGCTCAAGAGAGTGATGCAGACGCTTAAGAGAGGGATGCAGAGGCACAAGAGAGGGACGCAGAGGCTCTTGAGAGTAATGCAGAGGCTCCAGAGAGGGATGCAGAGGCTTAAGAGAGTGATGCAATGGCTCAAGAGAGGGATGCAGAGGCTTAAGAGAGGGATGCAGAGGCTAAAGAGAGGGATGCAGAGGCTAAAGAGAGGGATGCAGAGGCTTAAGAGAGTGATGCAAAGGCTCAAGAGAGGGATGCAGAGGCTCATGAGAGGGATACAGGAGTTTAAGAGAGGGATGCAGAGGCTCAAGAGAGTGATGGTGAGGCTCAAGAGAATGATGAAGAGGCTCAAGAGAGTGCTGCAGAGGCTCAAAAGAGGGATTCTGAGGCTCCAGAGAGGGATGCAGAGGGTGAAGAGAGAGATGCAGAGCCTTAAGAGTGTGATTCAGAGGCTCAAGAGATTGATGCATAGGCTGAAGAGAATGATGTAGAGGCTTAAGAGAGGGATGCAGAGGCTCAAGAGAATGATGCAGAGGCTCAAGAGAGTGATGCAGAGGATCAAGAGAGGGATGCTAAGGTTCCAGAGAAAATAAATAAAATGATGCAAACTCATAATTGATTAGAAATTAACCTTAAATACTTCATTTTCAATCAACTATTTGTTTCTCGTTAAAATACTGAGTAAGATATTGAAATGGGAGAAGTTCTGTTTTTATTGCATATATCGACGTTTCAGCCAGATTAGAGCGGTTTTACGTGTACATCTTCCATCGGTAATATAAAGGAAAAATCAGGAACATTTTAGTTAATTCTAATTAAAACACATTGATTTTTATCATTTGTATTGGAAACAACATTGACATATGTCTTTTTTTGGATCTAAATAATACGAAACCTCGCTCTATGATTTGAAGTTAAAGTCCTCAAATATGGTAAAATAGTGACTTTTTTCACGTTTTTTATTTAGTGTGATTTTACGTAAATACATTCGTTTTTACCAATTATTCGATACTACTTCATGTTTTCCCACGATATGTGAATTGGCCTTCATATCTCAGAATTTCGCAAATTTTGCATTTTATAAAGTTTCTTGCAATTTGTTTTGTACAAAAAATCATCGAATTTTGCAATAATTTGACGTTTATCATCCCCACTTCCTTTGTGATTTAAACAAAAAATCATCGAATTAGGCAATATTTTGCGTTTTTCAACGTTTTTGTGAATTTTTAGTTTATTAGTATTAATTCATTATATATACAATAAAAATGAATATTTAACAAGTTTCTTGCATTTTGTTTTGTACTAAAAATCATCGAATTTTGCAATATTTTGACGTTTATAATCCCCATTTCCTTTATGTGATTTAAACAAAATATCATCGAATATGGCATCTTTTTGCGTTTTTCCACGTTTTTGTGAATTTTCAGTTTATTAGTATTAATTCATTAAATATACAATAAAAATGATGCAAACACATAATTGATTAGATAATACCCTTAAATACTTTATTTTCAATCATCTATTTGTTTCTCGTTAAAATACTGAGTAAGATATTGAAGAGGGGAGAAGTTCGGTTTTTATTGCATATATCGACTTTTCAGCCAGAATAGAGCAGTTTTACGTGTACATCTTCCATCGGTAATATAAACTGAAAATCAGGAACATTTTAGTTAATTCTAATGAAAACACATTGATTTTTATCATTTGTATTGGAAACAATATTGTCATGTCTTTTCTTGGATCTAAAAAATACGAAACCTCGCTCTATGATTTGAAGTTAAAGTCCTCATATATGGTTAAATAGTTACTTTCTTCACGTTTTTCATGTAGTTTGATACTACGTAAATATATTCATTTTTACCAATATTTCGATTCTATTTCATGTAGTATCAAGATATGTGATTTGGCCTTCAAATCTCAGAATTTCGCATAATATTGCATTTTAAGGAAGTTTTCTTGCATTTTGTTTCGTACGAAAAATCATCGAATTTAGCAATATTTTGACGTTTATCATCCCCTTTTCCTTTATGTGATTTAAACAAAATATCATCGAATTAGGCAATATTTTGCCGTTTTTCAACGTTTTTTGTGAATTTTCAGTCTATGGGTATTAATTCATATAAATACGATAAAAATTATGCAAACACATAATTGATTAGATAATAACCTTAAATACTTCATTTTCAATCATCTATTTGTTTCTCGTTAAAATACTGAGTAAGATATAGAAAAGGGGAGAAGTTCGGTTTTCTATTGCATATATCCCTCTCTTAAGCATCTGCATCACTCTCTTGAGCCTATGCATCACTCTCTTGAGCCTCTGCATCACACTCTTGAGCCTCTGCATCCCTCTCTTGAGCCTCTGCATCACTCTCAAGAGCCTCTGCATTCCTCTCTTGTGCCTCTGCATCCCCTCACTTGAGCCTCTGCTTCCCTCTCTTGAGCCTCTGCATCCCTCTCTTGAGACTCTGCATCACTCTCTTGAGCCTATGCATCACTCTCTTCAGCCTCTGCATCACTCTCTTAAGCCTCTGCATCACTCTTTTTATCATCTGCATCACTCTCGTAAGTCTTTTCTTGGATCTAAATAATACGAAACCTTGCTCTATGATTTGAAGTTAAAATCCTCAAATATGGTTAAATAGTGACTTTTTTCACGTTTTTCATGTAGTTTGATACTACGTAAATATATTCATTTTTATCAATATTTCGATTCTATTTCATGTAGTATCACGATATGTGATTTGGCCTTCAAATCTCAGAATTTCGCATAATATTGCATTTTAAGGAAGTTTTCTTGCATTTTGTTTCGTACGAAAAATCATCGAATTTAGCAATATTTTGACGTTTATCATCCCCTTTTCCTTTATGTGATTTAAACAAAATATCATCGAATTAGGCAATATTTTGCAGTTTTTCAACGTTTTTTGTGAATTTTCAGTCTATGGGTATTAATTCATATATATACGATAAAAATGATGCAAACACATAATTGATTAGATAATAACCTTAATACTTCATTTTCAATCATCTATTTGTTTCTCGTTAAAATACTGAGTAAGATATAGAAAAGGGAGAAGTTCGGTTTTTATTGCATATATCGACGTTTCAGCCGGATTAGAGCGATTTTACGTGTACATCTTCCCTCGGAAATATAAACGGAAAATCAAGAACATTTTAGTTAATTCTAATGAAAACACATTGATTTTTATCATTTGTATTGGAAACAACATTGTCATATGTCTTTTCTTGGACCTAAATAATACGAAACCTCGCTCTATGATTTGAAGTTAAAATCCTCAAATATGGTTAAATAGTGACTTTTTTCACGGTTTCATGTAGTTTGATACTACGTAAATATATTCATTTTAACCAATATTTCGATTCTATTTCATGTTGAATCACGATATGTGATTTGGCCGTCAAATCTCAGAATTTTGCATAATATTGCATTTTAAGCAAGTTTTCTTGCATTTTGTTTCGTACGAAAAATCATCGAATTTAGCAATATTTTGACGTTTACTATCACCTTTTCCTTTATGTGACATAAACAAAATATCATCGAATTAGGCAATATTTTGCCGTTTTCCACGTTTTTGTGAATTTTCAGTCTATGGGTATTAATTCATATATATACGATAAAAATGATGCAAACCCATAATTGATTAGATAATAACCTTAAATACTTCATTTTCAATCATCTAATTGTTTCTCGTTAAAATACAGAGTAAGATATTGAAAAGGGGAGAAGTTCAATTTTTATTGCGTATATCGACGTTTCAGCCGGATTAGAGCGGTTTTACGTGTTCCCTCGGTAATATAAACGGAAAATCAGGAACATTTTAGTTAATTCTAATGAAAACACATTGATTTTTATCATTTGTATTGGAAACAACATTGTCATATGTCTTTTCTTGGATCTAAATAATACGAAAGCTCGCTCTATGATTTGAAGTTAAAATCCTCATATATGGTTAAATAGTTACTTTTTTCACGTTTTTCATGTAGTTTGATACTACGTAAATATATTCATTTTTACTAATATTTCGTTTCTATTTCATGTAGTATCAAGATATGTGATTTGGCCTTCAAATCACAGAATTTCGCATAATATTGCATTTTAAGGAAGTTTTCTTGCATTTTGTTTCGTACGAAAAATCATCGAATTTAGCAATATTTTGACGTTTATCATCCCCTTTTCCTTTATGTGATTTAAACAAAATATCATCGAATTAGGCAATATTTTGCCGTTTTTCAACGTTTTTTGTGAATTTTCAGTATATGGGTATTAATTCATATAAATACGATACAAATTATGCAAACACATAATTGATTAGATAATAACCTTAAATACTTCATTTTCAATCATCTATTTGTTTCTCGTTAAAATACTGAGTAAGATATAGAAAAGGGGAGATGTTCGGTTTTCTATTGCATATATCGACGTTTCAGCCGGATTAGAGCGATTTTACGTGTACATCTTCCCTAGGAAATATAAATGGAAAATCAAGAACATTTTAGTTAATTCTAATGAAAACACATTGTTTTTTATCATTTGTATTGTAAACAACATTGTCATATGTCTTTTCTTGGATCTAAATAATACGAAACCTCGCTCTATGATTTGAAGGTAAAATCCTCAAATATGGTAAAATAGTGACTTTTTCACGTTAATCATGTAGTTTGATATTACGTTAATATATTCATTTTTACCAATATTTCGATACTATTTCATGTAGTATCACGATATGTGATTTGGCCTTCAAATCTAAGAATTTCGCATAATATTGCATTTTAAGCAAGTTTTCTTGCATTTTGTTTCGTACGAAAAATCATCGAATTTAGCAATATTTTGACGTTTAACATCCCCTTTTCCTTTATGTGATTTAAACAAAATATCATCGAATTAAGCAATATTGCCGTTTTTCCACGTTTATGTGAATTTTCAGTTTATTGGTATTAATTCATTATATGTACGATAAAAATGATGCAAACACATAATAATTATGATTAATGATTAAAATGATTAGATAATAACCTTAAATACTTCATTTTCAATCAAGTATTTGTTTCTCGTTAAAATACTGAGTAAGATATTCAAAAGTTGAGAAGTTCGGTTTTTATTGCATATATCGACGTTTCAGCCGGATTAGAGCGGTTTTACGTGTACATCTTCCCTCGGTAATATAAACGGAAAATCAGGAACATTTTAGTTAATTCTAATGAAAACACATTGATTTTTATCATTTGTATTGCAAACAACATTGTCATATGTCTTTTCTTGGATCTAAATAATACGAAACCTCGCGCTATGATTTGAAGTTAAAATCCTCAAATATGGTAAAATAGTGACTTTTTCACGTTAATCATGTAGTTTGATATTACGTAAATATATTAATTTTTACCAATATTTTGATACTATATCATGTTGTATCACGATATGTGATTTGGCCTTCAAATCTCAGAATTTCGCATAATATTGCATTTTAAGCAAGTTTTGCATTTTGTTTCGTACGAAAAATCATCGAATTTAGCAATATTTTGACGTTTATCATCCCCTTTTCCTTTATGTAATTTAAACAAAATATCATCGAATTAGGCAATATTTTGCAGTTTTTCCACGTTTATGTGAATTTTCAGTTTATTGGTATTAATTCATTATATGTACGATAAAAATGATGCAAACACATAATAATTATGATTAATGATTAAAATGATTAGATAATAACCTTAAATACTTCATTTTCAATCATCTATTTGTTTCTCGTTAAAATACTGAGTAAGATATTGAAAAGGGGAGAAGTTCGGTTTTTATTGCATATATCGACGTTTCAGCCGGATTAGAGCGGTTTTACGTGTACATCTTCCCTCGGTAATATAAACGAAAAATCAGGATTATTTTAGTTAATTCTAATGAAAACACTTTGATTTTTATCATTTGTATTGCAAACAACATTGTCATATGTCTTTTCTTGGATCTAAATAATACGAAACCTCGCGCTATGATTTGAAGGTAAAATCCTCAAATATGGTTAAATAATGACTTTTTTCACGTTTTTCATGTAGTTTGATACTACGTAAATATATTCATTTTTACTAATATTTCGATTCTATTTCATGTAGTTTCACGATATGTGATTTGGCCTTCAAATCTCAGAATTTCACATAATATTGCATTTTAAGCAAGTTTTCTTGCATTTTGTTTCGTACGAAAAATCGTCGAATTTGGCAATATTTTGACGTTTATCATCCCCTTTTCCTTTATGTGACTTAAACAAAATATCATCGAATTAGGCAATATTTTGCCGTTTTTCCACGTTTTTGTGAATTTTCAGTCTATGGGTATTAATTCATATATATACGATAAAAATTATGCAAACACATAATTGATTAGATAATAACCTTAAATACTTCATTTTCAATCATCTATTTGTTTCTCGTTAAAATACTGAGTAAGATATTGAAAAGGGGAGAAATTCGGTTTTTATTGCATATATCGACGTTTCAGCCGGATTAGAGCGGTTTTACGTGTACATCTTCCTTCGGTAATATAAACGCAAAATCAGGAACATTTTAGTTAATTGTAATGAAAACACATTGATTTTTATCATTTGTATTGCAAACAACATTGTCATATGTCTTTTCTTGGATCTAAATAATACGAAACCTCGCTCTATGATTTGAAGGTAAAATCCTCATATATGGTAAAATAGTGACTTTTTCACGTTAATCATGTAGTTTGATATTACGTAAATATATTCATTTTTACCAAGATTTCGATACTATTTCATGTAGTATCACGATATGTGATTTGGCCTTCAAATCTCAGAATTTCGCATAATATTGCATTTTAAGCAAGTTTTCTTGCATTTTGTTTCGTCCGAAAAATCATCGAATTTAGCAATATTTTGACGTTTATCATCCCCTTTTCCTTTATGTGATTTAAACAAAATATCATCGAATTAGGCAATATTTTGCCGTTTTTCCACGTTTATGTGAATTTTAAGTTTATTAGTATTAATTCATTATATATTCGATAAAAATTATGCAAACACATAATAATTATGATAAATGATTAAAATGATTAGATAATAACCTTAAATACTTCATTTTCAATCAACTATTTGTTTCTCGTTAATATACTGAGTAAGATATTTAAAAGGGGAGAAGTTCGGTTTTTATTGCATATATCGACGTTTCAGCCGGATAAGAGCGGTTTTACGTGTACATCTTCCCTCGGTAATATAAACGGAAAATCAGGAACATTTTAGTTAATTCTAATGAAAACACATTGATTTTTATCATTTGTATTGGAAACAACATTGTCATATGTCTTTTCTTGGATCTAAATAATACGAAAGCTCGCTCATTTGTAATTGAAGTTAAATTTGATTTAACTTGAATTTAATTAATTAATTTGAAGTTAAAATCCTCAAATATGGTTAAATAGTGACTTTTTTCACGTTTATCATGTAGTTTGATACTACGTAAATATATAAATTTTTACCAATATTTCGATTCTATTTCATGTAGTATCACGATATGTGATTTGGCCTTCAAATCTCAGAATTTCGCATAATATTGCATTTTAAGCAAGTTTTCTTGCATTTTGTTTCGTACGAAAAATCGTCGAATTTGGCAATATTTTGACGTTTATCATCCCCTTTTCCTTTATGTGACTTAAACAAAATATCATTGAATTAGGCAATATTTTGCCGTTTTCCACGTTTTTGTAAATTTACAGTCTATGGGTATTAATTAATTTATATACGATAAAAATGATGCAAACACATAATTGATTAGATAATAACCTTAAATACTTCATTTTCAATCATCTATTTGTTTCTCGTTAAAATACCGAGTAAGATATTGAAAAGGGGAGAAGTTCTGTTTTTATTGCATATAACGACGTTTCAGCCGGATTAGAGCGGTTTTACGTGTACATCTTCCCTCGGTAATATAAACGGAAAATCAGGAACATTTTAGTTAATTGTAATGAAAACACATTGATTTTTATCATTTGTATTGGAAACAACATTGTCATATGTTTTTCCTTATATATAAATAATACGAAACCTCGCTCTATGATTTGAAGGTAAAATCCTCATACATGGTAAAATAGTGACTTTTTCACGTTAATCATGTAGTTTGATATTACGTAAATATATTCATTTTTACCAATATTTCGATACTATTTCATGTAGTATCACGATATGTGATTTGGCCTTCAAATCTCAGAATTTCGCATAATATTGCATTTTAAGCAAGTTTTCTTGCATTTTGTTTCGTACGAAAAATCATCGAATTTAGCAATATTTTGACGTTTATCATCCCCTTTTCCTTTATGTAATTTAAACAAAATTTCATCGAATTAGGCAATATTTTGCAGTTTTTCCACGTTTATGTGAATTTTCAGTTTATTGGTATTAATTCATTATATGTACAATAAAAATGATGCAAACACATAATAATTATGATTAATGATTAAAATGATTAGATAATAACCTTAAATACTTCATTTTCAATCAACTATTTGTTTCTCGTTAAAATACTGAGTAAGATATTGAAAAGTTGAGAAATTCGGTTTTTATTCCATATATCGACGTTTCAGCCGGATTAGAGCGGTTTTACGTGTACATCTTCCCTCGGTAGTATAAACGGAAAATCAGGAACATTTTAGTTAATTCTAATGAAAACACATTGATTTTTATCATTTGTATTGCAAACAACATTGTCATATGTCTTTTCTTGGATCTAAATAATACGAAACCTCGCGCTATGATTTGAAGTTAAAATCTTCATATATGGTTAAATAGTGACTTTTATCACGTTTTTCATGTAGTTTGATACTACGTAAATATATTCATTTTTACCAATATTTCGATTCTATTTCATGTAGTATCACGATATGTGATTTGGCCTTCAAATCTCAGAATTTTGCGTAATATTGCATTTTAAGCAAGTTTTCTTGCATTTTGTTTCGTACGAAAAATCATCGAATTTAGCAATATTTTGACGTTTATCATCCTTTTTTCCTTTATGTGACTTAAACAAAATATCATCGAATTAGGCAATATTTTGCCGTTTTTCCACGTTTTTGTGAATTTTCAGTCTATGGGTATTAATTCATATATATACGATAGAAATTATGCAAACACATAATTGATTAGATAATAACCTTAAATACTTTATTTTCAATCATCTATTTGTTTCTCGTTAAAATACTGAGTAAGATATTGAAAAGGGGAGAAATTCGGTTTTTATTGCATATATCGACGTTTCAGCCGGATTAGAGCGGTTTTACGTGTACATCTTCCCTCGGTAATATAAACGCAAAATCAGGAACATTTTAGTTAATTGTAATGAAAACACATTGATTTTTATCATTTGTATTGCAAACAACATTGTCATATGTCTTTTCTTGGATCTAAATAATACGAAACCTCGCTCTATGATTTGAAGGTAAAATCCTCATATATGGTAAAATAGTGACTTTTTCACGTTAATCATGTAGTTTGATATTACGTAAATATATTCATTTTTACCAATATTTCGATACTATTTCATGTAGTATCACGATATGTGATTTGGCCTTCAAATCTCAGAATTTCGCATAATATTGCATTTTAAGCAAGTTTTCTTCCATTTGGTTTCGTACGAAAAATCATCGAATTTAGCAATATTTTGACGTTTATCATCCCCTTTTCCTTTATGTGATTTAAACAAAATATCATCGAATTAGGCAATATTTTGCCGTTTTTCCACGTTTATGTGAATTTTAAGTTTATTAGTATTAATTCATTATATATACGATTAAAATGATGCAAACACATAATAATTATGATAAATGATTAAAATGATTAGATAATAACCTTAAATACTTCATTTTCAATCAACTATTTGTTTCTCGTTAAAATACTGAGTAAGATATTTAAAAGGGGAGAAGTTCGGTTTTTATTGCATATATCGACGTTTCAGCCGGATTAGAGCGGTTTTACGTGTACATCTTCCCTCGGTAATATAAACGGAAAATCAGGAACATTTTAGTTAATTCTAATGAAAACACATTGATTTTTATCATTTGTATTGGAAACAACATTGTCATATGTCTTTTCTTGGATCTAAATAATACGAAAGCTCGCTCAATGATTTGAAGTTAAAATCCTCAAATATGGTTAAATAGTGACTTTTTCACGTTTATCATGTAGTTTGATACTACGTAAATATATTCATTTTTACCAATATTTCGATTCTATTTCATGTAGTATCACGATATGTGATTTGGCCTTCAAATCTCAGAATTTCGCATAATATTGCATTTTAAGCAAGTTTTCTTGCATTTTGTTTCGTACGAAAAATCATCGAATTTAGCAATATTTTGATGTTTATCATCCCCTTTTCCTTTATGTGAGTTAAACAAAATATCATCGAATTAGGCAATATTTTGCCGTTTTTCCACGTTTTTGTGAATTTTCAGTCTATGGGTATTAATTCATTATATATACGATAAAAATGATGCAAACACAAAATAATTATGATTAATGATTAAAATGATTAGATAATAACGTTAAATACTTTATTTTCAATCAACTATTTGTTTCTCGTTAAAATACTGAGTAAGATATTGAAAAGGGGAGAAGTTCTGTTTTTATGGCATATATCGACGTTTCAGCCGGATTAGAGCAGTTTTACGTGTACATCTTCCCTAGGTAATATAAACGGAAAATCAGGAACATTTTAGTTAATTCTAATGAAAACACATTGATTTTTATCATTTGTATTGGAAACAAAATTGTCATGTCTTTTCTTGGATCTCAATAATACGAAACCTCGCGCTATGATTTGAAGGTAAAATCCTCAAATATGGTTAAATAATGACTTTTTTCACGTTTTTCATGTAGTTTGATACTACGTAAATATATTCATTTTTACTAATATTTCGATTCTATTTCATGTAGTTTCACGATATGTGATTTGGCCTTCAAATCTCAGAATTTCACATAATATTGCATTTTAAGCAAGTTTTCTTGCATTTTGTTTCGTACGAAAAATCGTCGAATTTGGCAATATTTTGACGTTTATCATCCCCTTTTCCTTTATGTGACTTAAACAAAATATCATTGAATTAGGCAATATTTTGCCGTTTTCCACGTTTTTGTGAATTTACAGTCTATGGGTATTAATTAATTTATATACGAAAAAAATGATGCAAACACATAATTGATTAGATAATAACCTTAAATACCTCATTTTCAATCATCTATTTGTTTCTCGTTAAAATACTGAGTAAGATATTGAAAAGGGGAGAAATTCGGTTTTTATTGCATATATCGACGTTTCAGCCGGATTAGAGCGGTTTTACGTGTACATCTTCCCTCGGTAATATAAACGCAAAATCAGGAACATTTTAGTTAATTGTAATGAAAACACATTGATTTTTATCATTTGTATTGCAAACAACATTGTCATATGTCTTTTCTTGGATCTAAATAATACGAAACCTCGCTCTATGATTTGAAGGTAAAATCCTCATATATGGTAAAATAGTGACTTTTTCACGTTAATCATGTAGTTTGATATTACGTAAATATATTCATTTTTACCAATATTTCGATACTATTTCATGTAGTATCACGATATGTGATTTGGCCTTCAAATCTCAGAATTTCGCATAATATTGCATTTTAAGCAAGTTTTCTTGCATTTTGTTTCGTACGAAAAATCATCGAATTTAGCAATATTTTGACGTTTATCATCCCCTTTTCCTTTATGTGATTTAAACAAAATATCATCGAATTAGGCAATATTTTGCCGTTTTTCCACGTTTATGTGAATTTTAAGTTTATTAGTATTAATTCATTATATATACGATAAAAATGATGCAAACACATAATAATTATGATAAATGATTAAAATGATTAGATAATAACCTTAAATACTTCATTTTCAATCAACTATTTGTTTCTCGTTAAAATACTGAGTAAGATATTTAAAAGGGGAGAAGTTCGGTTTTTATTGCATATATCGACGTTTCAGCCGGATTAGAGCGGTTTTACGTGTACATCTTCCCTCGGTAATATAAACGGAAAATCAGGAACATTTTAGTTAATTCTAATGAAAACACATTGATTTTTATCATTTGTATTGGAAACAACATTGTCATATGTCTTTTCTTGGATCTAAATAATACGAAAGCTCGCTCAATGATTTGAAGTTAAAATCCTCAAATATGGTTAAATAGTGACTTTTTCACGTTTATCATGTAGTTTGATACTACGTAAATATATTCATTTTTACCAATATTTCGATTCTATTTCATGTAGTATCACGATATGTGATTTGGCCTTCAAATCTCAGAATTTCGCATAATATTGCATTTTAAGCAAGTTTTCTTGCATTTTGTTTCGTACGAAAAATCATCGAATTTAGCAATATTTTGATGTTTATCATCCCCTTTTCCTTTATGTGAGTTAAACAAAATATCATCGAATTAGGCAATATTTTGCCGTTTTTCCACGTTTTTGTGAATTTTCAGTCTATGGGTATTAATTCATTATATATACGATAAAAATGATGCAAACACAAAATAATTATGATTAATGATTAAAATGATTAGATAATAACGTTAAATACTTCATTTTCAATCAACTATTTGTTTCTCGTTAAAATACTGAGTAAGATATTGAAAAGGGGAGAAGTTCTGTTTTTATTGCATATATCGACGTTTCAGCCGGATTAGAGCAGTTTTACGTGTACATCTTCCCTAGGTAATATAAACGGAAAATCAGGAACATTTTAGTTAATTCTAATGAAAACACATTGATTTTTATCATTTGTATTGGAAACAACATTGTCATGTCTTTTCTTGGATCTCAATAATACGAAACCTCGCGCTATGATTTGAAGGTAAAATCCTCAAATATGGTTAAATAATGACTTTTTTCACGTTTTTCATGTAGTTTGATACTACGTAAATATATTCATTTTTACTAATATTTCGATTCTATTTCATGTAGTTTCACGATATGTGATTTGGCCTTCAAATCTCAGAATTTCACATAATATTGCATTTTAAGCAAGTTTTCTTGCATTTTGTTTCGTACGAAAAATCGTCGAATTTGGCAATATTTTGACGTTTATCATCCCCTTTTCCTTTATGTGACTTAAACAAAATATCATTGAATTAGGCAATATTTTGCCGTTTTCCACGTTTTTGTGAATTTACAGTCTATGGGTATTAATTAATTTATATACGAAAAAAATTATGCAAACACATAATTGATTAGATAATAACCTTAAATACCTCATTTTCAATCATCTATTTGTTTCTCGTTAAAATACTGAGTAAGATATTGAAAAGGGGAGAAGTTCGGTTTTTATTGCATATATCGACGTTTCAGCCGGATTAGAGCGGTTTTACGTGTACATCTTCCTCGGTAATATAAACGGAAAATCAGGAACATTTTAGTTAATTGTAATGAAAACACATTGATTTTTATCATTTGTATTGGAAACAACATTGTCATATGTTTTTTCTTATATATAAATAATACGAAACCTCGCTCTATGATTTGAAGGTAAAATCCTCATACATGGTAAAATAGTGACTTTTTCACGTTAATCATGTAGTTTGATATTACGTAAATATATTCATTTTTACCAATATTTCGATACTATTTCATGTAGTATCACGATATGTGATTTGGCTTTCAAATCTCAGAATTTCGCATAATATTGCATTTTAAGCAAGTTTTCTTGCATTTTGTTTCGTACTAAAAATCATCGAATTTAGCAATATTTTGACGTTTATCATCCCCTTTTCCTTTATGTAATTTAAACAAAATATCATCGAATTAGGCAATATTTTGCAGTTTTTCCATGTTTATGTGAATTTTCAGTTTATTGGTATTAATTCATTATATGTACGATAAAAATGATGCAAACACATAATAATTATGAATAATGATTAAAATGATTAGATAATAACCTTAAATACTTCATTTTCAATCAACTGTTTGTTTCTCGTTAAAATACTGAGTAAGATATTGAAAAGTTGAGAAATTCGGTTTTTATTGCATATATCGACGTTTCAGCCGGATTAGAGCGGTTTTACGTGTACATCTTCCCTCGGTAGTATAAACGGAAAATCAGGAACATTTTAGTTAATTCTAATGAAAACACATTGATTTTTATCATTTGTATTGCAAACAACATTGTCATATGTCTTTTCTTGGATCTAAATAATACGAAACCTCGCGCTATGATTTGAAGTTAAAATCTTCAAATATGGTTAAATAGTGACTTTTTTCACGTTTTTCATGTAGTTTGATACTACGTAAATATATTCATTTTTACCAATATTTCGATTCTATTTCATGTAGTATCACGATATGTGATATGGCCTTCAAATCTCAGAATTTTGCATAATATTGCATTTTAAGCAAGTTTTCTTGCATTTTGTTTCGTACGAAAAATCATCGAATTTAGCAATATTTTGACGTTTATCATCCTTTTTTCCTTTATGTGACTTAAACAAAATATCATCGAATTAGGCAATATTTTGCCATTTTTCCACGTTTTTGTGAATTTTCAGTCTATGGGTATTAATTCATATATATACGATAAAAATTATGCAAACACATAATTGATTAGATAATAACCTTAAATACTTCATTTTCAATCATCTATTTGTTTCTCGTTAAAATACTGAGTAAGATATTGAAAAGTTGAGAAATTCGGTTTTTATTGCATTTATCGACGTTTCAGCCGGATTAGAGCGGTTTTACGTGTACATCTTCCCTCGGTAATATAAACGTAAAATCAGGAACATTTTAGTTAATTGTAATGAAAACACATTGATTTTTATCATTTGTATTGCAAACAACATTGTCATATGTCTTTTCTTGGATCTAAATAATACGAAACCTCGCTCTATGATTTGAAGGTAAAATCCTCATATATGGTAAAATAGTGACTTTTTCACGTTAATCATGTAGTTTGATATTACGTAAATATATTCATTTTTACCAATATTTCGATACTATTTCATGTAGTATCACGATATGTGATTTGGCCTTCAAATCTCAGAATTTCGCATAATATTGCATTTTAAGCAAGTTTTCTTGCATTTTGTTTCGTACGAAAAATCATCGAATTTAGCAATATTTTGACGTTTATCATCCCCTTTTCCTTTATGTGATTTAAACAAAATATCATCGAATTAGGCAATATTTTGCAGTTTTTCCATGTTTATGTGAATTTTCAGTTTATTGGTATTAATTCATTATATGTACGATAAAAATGATGCAAACACATAATAATTATGAATAATGATTAAAATGATTAGATAATAACCTTAAATACTTCATTTTCAATCAACTATTTGTTTCTCGTTAAAATACTGAGTAAGATATTGAAAAGTTGAGAAATTCGGTTTTTATTGCATATATCGACGTTTCAGCCGGATTAGAGCGGTTTTACGTGTACATCTTCCCTCGGTAGTATAAACGGAAAATCAGGAACATTTTAGTTAATTCTAATGAAAACACATTGATTTTTATCATTTGTATTGCAAACAACATTGTCATATGTCTTTTCTTGGATCTAAATAATACGAAACCTCGCGCTATGATTTGAAGTTAAAATCTTCAAATATGGTTAAATAGTGACTTTTTTCACGTTTTTCATGTTGTTTGATACTACGTAAATATATTCATTTTTACCAATATTTCGATTCTATTTCATGTAGTATCACGATATGTGATTTGGCCTTCAAATCTCAGAATTTTGCATAATATTGCATTTTAAGCAAGTTTTCTTGCATTTTGTTTCGTACGAAAAATCATCGAATTTAGCAATATTTTGACGTTTATCATCCTTTTTTCCTTTATGTGACTTAAACAAAATATCATCGAATTAGGCAATATTTTGCCGTTTTTCCACGTTTTTGTGAATTTTCAGTCTATGGGTATTAATTCATATATATACGATAAAAATTATGCAAACACATAATTGATTAGATAATAACCTTAAATACTTCATTTTCAATCATCTATTTGTTTCTCGTTAAAATACTGAGTAAAATATTGAAAAGTTGAGAAATTCGGTTTTTATTGCATTTATCGACGTTTCAGCCGGATTAGAGCGGTTTTACGTGTACATCTTCCCTCGGTAATATAAACGTAAAATCAGGAACATTTTAGTTAATTGTAATGAAAACACATTGATTTTTATCATTTGTATTGCAAACAACATTGTCATATGTCTTTTCTTGGATCTAAATAATACGAAACCTCGCTCTATGATTTGAAGGTAAAATCCTCATATATGGTAAAATAGTGACTTTTTCACGTTAATCATGTAGTTTGATATTAGGTAAATATATTCATTTTTACCAATATTTCGATACTATTTCATGTAGTATCACGATATGTGATTTGGCCTTCAAATCTCAGAATTTCGCATAATATTGCATTTTAAGCAAGTTTTCTTGCATTTTGTTTCGTACGAAAAATCATCGAATTTAGCAATATTTTGACGTTTATCATCCCCTTTTCCTTTATGTGATTTAAACAAAATATCATCGAATTAGGCAATATTTTGCCGTTTTTCCACGTTTATGTGAATTTTAAGTTTATTAGTATTAATTCATTATATATACGATAAAAATGATGCAAACACATAATAATTATGATAAATGATTAAAATGATTAGATAATAACCTTAAATACTTCATTTTCAATCAACTATTTGTTTCTCAACTATTTGTTTCTATTTGATTTTCAATCAACAAATAGTTGATTGAAAATGAAGTATTTAACGTTATTATCTAATCATTTTAATCATTAATCATAATTATTTTGTGTTTGCATCATTTTTATCGTATATATAATGAATTAATACCAATAAACTGAAAATTCACATAAACGTGGAAAAACGGCAAAATATTGCCTAATTCGATGATATTTTGTTTAAATCACATAAAGGAAAAGGGGATGATAAACGTCAAAATACTGCTAAATTCGATGATTTTTCGTACGAAACAAAATGCAAGAAAACTTGCTTAAAATGCAATATTATGCGAAATTCTGAGATTTGAGGGCCAAATCACATATCGTGATACTACATGAAATAGAATCGAAATATTGGTAAAAATGAATATATTTACGTAGTATCAAACTACATGATAAACGTGAAAAAAGTCACTATTTAACCATATTTGAGGATTTTAACTTCAAATCATAGAGCGAGCTATCGTATTATGTAGATCCAAGAAAAGACATATGACAATGTTGTTTCCACTACAAATGATAAAAATCAATGTGTTTTCATTACAATTAACTAAAATGTTCCTGATTTTCCGTTTATATTACCGAGGGAAGATGTACACGTAAAACCGCTCTAATCCGGCTGAAACGTCGATATATGCAATAAAAACAGAACTTCTCCCCTTTTCAATATCTTACTCAGTATTTTAACGAGAAACAAATAGTTGATTGAAAATGAAGTATTTAAGGTTATTATCTAATCAATTATGTGTTTGCATCATTTTTATCGTATATATAATGAATTAATACCTATAGACTGAAAATTCACAAAAACGTGGAAAAACGGCAAAATATTGCGTAATTCGATGATATTTTGTTTAAGTCACATAAAGGAAAAGGGGATGATAAACGTCAAAATATTGCTAAATTCGATGATTTTTCGTACGAAACAAAATGCAAGAAAACTTGCTTAAAATGCAATATTATGCAAAATTCTGAGATTTGAAGGCCAAATCACATATCGTGATACTACATGAAATAGAATCGAAATATTGGTAAAAATGAATATATTTACGTAATATCAAACTACATGAAAAACGTGAAAAAAGTCACTATTTACCCACATTTGAGGATTTTAACTTCAAATCATAGAGCGAGATTTCGTATTATTTAGATCCAAGAAAAGACATATGACAATGCTGTTTCCAATACAAATGATAAAAATCAATGTGTTTTCATTAGAATTAACTAAAATGTTCCTGATTTTCCGTTTATATTACCGAGGGAAGATGTACACGTAAAACCGCTCTAATCCGGCTGAAACGTCGATATATGCAATAAAAACCGAACTTCTCCCCTTTTCAATATCTTACTCAGTATTTTAAAGAGAAACAATTAGATGATTGAAAATGAAGTATTTAAGGTTATTATCTAATCAATTATGGGTTTGCATCATTTTTATCGTATATATATGAATTAATACCCATAGACTGAAAATTCACAAAAACGTGGAAAACGGCAAAATATTGCCTAATTCGATGATATTTTGTTTAAGTCACATGAAGGAAAAGGGGATAATAAACGTCAAAATATTGCTAAATTCGATGATTTTTCGTACGAAACAAAATGCAAGAAAACTTGCTTAAAATGCAATATTATGCAAAATTCTGAGATTTGAAGGCCAAATCACATATCGTGATACGACATGAAATAAAATCGAAATATTGGTAAAAATAATTATATTTACGTAGTATCAAACTACATGAAAAACGTGAAAAAAGTCACTATTTAACCATATTTGAGGATTTTAACTTCAAATCATAGAGCGAGGTTTCGTATTATTTAGATCCAAGAAAAGACATATGACAATGTTGTTTCCAATACAAATGATAAAAATCAATGTGTTTTCATTAGAATTAACTAAAATGTTCCTGATTTTCCGTTTATATTACCGAGGGAAGATGTACACGTAAAACCGCTCTAATCCGGCTGAAACGTCGATATATGCAATAAAAACTGAACTTCTCCCCTTTTCAATATCTTACTCAGTATTTTAACGAGAAACAAATAGTTGATTGAAAATGAAATATTTAACGTTATTATCTAATCATTTTAATCATTAATCATAATTAATTTGTGTTTGCATCATTTTTACCGTATATATAATGAATTAATACCAATAAACTGAAAATTCACATAAACGTGGAAAAACGGCAAAATATTGCCTAATTCGATGATATTTTGTTTAAATCACATAAAGGAAAAGGGGATGATAAACGTCAAAATACTGCTAAATTCGATGATTTTTCGTACGAAACAAAATGCAAGAAAACTTGCTTAAAATGCAATATTATGCGAAATTCTGAGATTTGAAGGCCAAATCACATATCGTGATACTACATGAAATAGAATCGAAATATTGGTAAAAATGAATATATTTACGTAGTATCAAACTACATGATAAACGTGAAAAAAGTCACTATTTAACCATATTTGAGGATTTTAACTTCAAATCATAGAGCGAGGTTTCGTATTATTTAGATCCAAGAAAAGACATATGACAATGTTGTTTCCAATACAAATGATAAAAATCAATGTGTTTTCATTACAATTAACTAAAATGTTCCTTATTTTCCGTTTATATTACCGAGGGAAGATGTACACGTAAAACCGATCTAATCCGGCTGAAACGTCGATATATGCAATAAAAACAGAACTTCTCCCCTTTTCAATATCTTACTCAGTATTTTAAAGAGAAACAATTAGATGATTGAAAATGAAGTATTTAAGGTTATTATCTAATCAATTATGGGTTTGCATCATTTTTATCGTATATATATGAATTAATACCAATAGACTGAAAATTCACAAAAACGTGGAAAACGGCAAAATATTGCGTAATTCGATGATATTTTGTTTAAATCTAATAAAGGAAAAGGGGATGATAAACGTCAAAATACTGCTAAATTCGATGATTTTTCGTACGAAACAAAATGCAAGAAAACTTGCTTAAAATGCAATATTATGCGAAATTCTGTGATTTGAAGGCCAAATCAAATATCGTGATACTACATGAAATAGAATCGAAATATTGGTCAAAATGAATATATTTACCTAGTGTCAAACTACATGAAAAACGTGAAAAAAGTCACTATTTAACCATATTTGAGGATTTTAATTTCAAATCATAGAGCGAGCTTTCGTATTATTTAGATCCAAGAAAAGACATATGACAATGTTGTTTCCAATACAAATGATAAAAATCAATGTGTTTTCATTAGAATTAACTAAAATGTTCCTGATTTTCCGTTTATATTACCGAGGGAAGATGTACACGTAAAACCGCTCTAATCCGGTTGAAACGTTGATATATGCAATAAAAACTGAACTTCTCCCCTTTTCAATATCTTACTCAGTATTTTAACGAGAAACAAATAGTTGATTGAAAATGAAATATTTAACGTTATTATCTAATCATTTTAATCATTAATCACAATTAATTTGTGTTTGCATCATTTTTATCGTATATATAATGAATTAATACCAATAAACTGAAAATTCACATAAACGTGGATAAACGGCAAAATATTGCCTAATTCGATGATATTTTGTTTAAATCACATAAAGGAAAAGGGGATGATAAACGTCAAAATACTGCTAAATTCGATGATTTTTCGTACGAAACAAAATGCAAGAAAACTTGCTTAAAATGCAATATTATGCGAGATTCTGAGATTTGAAGGCCAAATCACATATCGTGATACTACATGAAATAGAATCGAAATATTGGTAAAAATGAATATATTTACGTAGTATCAAAATACATGAAAAACGTGAAAAAAGTCACTATTTAACCATATTTGAGGATTTTAACTTCAAATCATAGAGCGAGGTTTCGTATTATTTAGATCCAAGAAAAGACATATGACAATGTTGTTTCCAATACAAATGATAAAAATCAATGTGTTTTCATTACAATTAACTAAAATGTTCCTGATTTTCCGTTTATATTACCGAGGGAAGATGTACACGTAAAACCAATCTAATCCGGCTGAAACGTCGATATATGCAATAAAAACAGAACTTCTCCCCTTTTCAATATCTTACTCAGTATTTTAAAGAGAAACAATTAGATGATTGAAAATGAAGTATTTAAGGTTATTATCTAATCAATTATGGGTTTGCATCATTTTTATCGTATATATATGAATTAATACCCATAGACTGAAAATTCACAAAAACGTGGAAAACGGCAAAATATTGCGTAATTCGGTGATATTTTGTTTAAATCTAATAAAGGAAAAGGGGATGATAAACGTCAAAATACTGCTAAATTCGATGATTTTTCGTACGAAACAAAATGCAAGAAAACTTGCTTAAAATGCAATATTATGCGAAATTCTGAGATTTGAAGGCCAAATCACATATCGTGATACTACATGAAATAGAATCGAAATATTGGTAAAAATGAATATATTTACGTAGTATCAAACTACATGATAAACGTGAAAAAAGTCACTATTTAACCATATTTGAGGATTTTAACTTCAAATCATAGAGCGAGCTATCGTATTATTTAGATCCAAGAAAAGACATATGACAATGTTGTTTCCACTACAAATGATAAAAATCAATGTGTTTTCATTACAATTAACTAAAATGTTCCTGATTTTCCGTTTATATTACCGAGGGAAGATGTACACGTAAAACCGCTCTAATCCGGCTGAAACGTCGATATATGCAATAAAAACAGAACTTCTCCCCTTTTCAATATCATACTCAGTATTTTAACGAGAAACAAATAGTTGATTGAAAATGAAGTATTTAAGGTTATTATCTAATCAATTATGTGTTTGCATCATTTTTATCGTATATATAATGAATTAATACCTATAGACTGAAAATTCACAAAAACGTGGAAAAACGGCAAAATATTGCGTAATTCGATGATATTTTGTTTAAATCAAATAAAGGAAAAGGGGATAATAACGTCAAAATATTGCTAAATTCGATGATTTTTCGAACGAAACAAAATGCAAGAAAACTTGCTTAAAATGCAATATTATGCGAAATTCTGTGATTTGAAGGCCAAATCAAATATCGTGATACTACATGAAATAGAATCGAAATATTGGTCATAATGAATATATTGACGTAGTGTCAAACTACATGAAAAACGTGAAAAAAGTCACTATTTAACCATATTTGAGGATTTTAATTTCAAATCATAGAGCGAGCTTTCGTATTATTTAGATCCAAGAAAAGACATATGACAATGTTGTTTCCAATACAAATGATAAAAATCAATGTGTTTTCATTAGAATTAACTAAAATGTTCCTGATTTTCCGTTTATATTACCGAGGGAAGATGTACACGTAAAACCGCTCTAATCCGGTTGAAACGTTGATATATGCAATAAAAACTGAACTTCTCCCCTTTTCAATATCTTACTCAGTATTTTAACGAGAAACAAATAGTTGATTGAAAATGAAGTATTTAACGTTATTATCTAATCATTTTAATCATTAATCATAATTATTTTGTGTTTGCATCATTTTTATGGTATATATTATGAATTAATACCAATAAACTGAAAATTCACATAAACGTGGAAAAACGGCAAAATATTGCCTAATTCGATGATATTTTGTTTAAATCACATAAAGGAAAAGGGGATGATAAACGTCAAAATACTGCTAAATTCGATTATTTTTCGTACGAAACAAAATGCAAGAAAACTTGCTTAAAATGCAATATTATGCGAAATTCTGAGATTTGAGGGCCAAATCACATATCGTGATACTACATGAAATAGAATCGAAATATTGGTAAAAATGAATATATTTACGTAGTATCAAACTACATGATAAACGTGAAAAAAGTCACTATTTAACCATATTTGAGGATTTTAACTTCAAATCATAGAGCGAGCTATCGTATTATTTAGATCCAAGAAAAGACATATGACAATGTTGTTTCCACTACAAATGATAAAAATCAATGTGTTTTCATTACAATTAACTAAAATGTTCCTGATTTTCCGTTTATATTACCGAGGGAAGATGTACACGTAAAACCGCTCTAATCCGGCTGAAACGTCGATATATGCAATAAAAACAGAACTTCTCCCCTTTTCAATATCTTACTCAGTATTTTAACGAGAAACAAATAGTTGATTGAAAATGAAGTATTTAAGGTTATTATCTAATCAATTATGTGTTTGCATCATTTTTATCGTATATATAATGAATTAATACCCATAGACTGAAAATTCACAAAAACGTGGAAAAACGGCAAAATATTGCGTAATTCGATGATATTTTGTTTAAATCAAATAAAGGAAAAGGGGATAATAACGTCAAAATATTGCTAAATTCGATGATTTTTCGAACGAAACAAAATGCAAGAAAACTTGCTTAAAATGCAATATTATGCGAAATTCTGAGATTTGAAGGCCAAATCACATATCGTGATACTACATGAAATAGAATCGAAATATTGGTAAAAATGAAAATATTTACGTAGTATCAAACTACATGAAAAACGTGAAAAAAGTCACTATTTAACCATATTTGAGGATTTTAACTTCAAATCATAGAGCGAGGTTTCGTATTATTTAGATCCAAGAAAAGACATATGACAATGTTGTTTCCAATACAAATGATAAAAATCAATGTGTTTTCATTAGAATTAACTAAAATGTTCCTGATTTTCCGTTTATATTACCGAGGGAAGATGTACACGTAAAACCGATCTAATCCGGCTGAAACGTCGATATATGCAATAAAAACCGAACTTCTCCCCTTTTCAATATCTTACTCAGTTTTTTAACGAGAAACAAGTAGATGATTGAAAATGAAGTATTTAAGGTTATTATCTAATCAATTATTGGTTTGCATCATTTTTATCGAATATATATGAATTAATACCCATAGACTGAAAATTCACAAAAACGTGGAAAAACGGCAAAATATTGCCTAATTCGATGATATTTTGTTTAAGTCACATAAAGGAAAAAGGATGATAAACGTCAAAATATTGCTAAATTCGATGATTTTTCGTACGAAATAAAATGCAAGAAAACTTGCTTAAAATGCAATATTATGCAAAATTCTGAGATTTGAAGGCCAAATCACATATCGTGATACTACATGAAATAGAATCGAAATATTGGTAAAAATGAATATATTTACGTAGTATCAAACTACATGAAAAACGTGAAAAAAGTCACTATTTAACCATATTTGAGGATTTTAACTTCAAATCATAGCGCGAGGTTTCGTATTATTTAGATCCAAGAAAAGACATATGACAATGTTGTTTCCAATACAAATGATAAAAATCAATGTGTTTTCATTAGAATTAACTAAAATGTTCCTGATTTTCCGTTTATATTACCGAGAGAAGATGTACACGTAAAACCGCTCTAATCCGGCTGAAACGTCGATATATGCAATAAAAACCGAACTTCTCCCCTTTTCAATATCTTACTCAGTATTTTAACGAGAAACAAATAGATGATTGAAAATGAAGTATTTAAGGTTATTATCCAATCATTTTAATCATTAATCATAATTATTATGTGTTTGCATCATTTTTATCGTATATATAATGAATTAATACCAATTAACTGAAAATTCACATAAACGTGGAAAAACGGCAAAATATTGCCTAATTCGATGATATTTTGTTTAAATCACATAAAGGAAAAGGGGATGATAAACGTCAAAATACTGCTAAATTCGATGATTTTTCGTCCGAAACAAAATGCAAGAAAACTTGCTTAAAATGCAATATTATGCGAAATTCTGAGATTTGAAGGCCAAATCACATATCGTGATACTACATGAAATAGAATCGAAATATTGGTAAAAATGAATATATTTACGTAGTATCAAACTACATGATAAACGTGAAAAAAGTCACTATTTTCCATATTTGAGGATTTTAACTTCAAATCATAGAGCGAGCTATCGTATTATTTAGATCCTAGAAAAGACATATGACAATGTTGTTTCCAGTACAAATGATAAAAATCAATGTGTTTTCATTACAATTAACTAAAATGTTCCTGATTTTCCGTTTATATTACCGAGGGAAGATGTACACGAAAAACCGCTCTAATCCGGCTGAAACGTCGATATATGCAATAAAAACAGAACTTCTCCCCTTTTCAATATCTTACTCAGTATTTTAACGAGAAACAAATAGTTGATTGAAAATGAAGTATTTAAGGTTATTATCTAAACAATTATGTGTTTGCATCATTTTTATCGTATATATAATGAATTAATACCTATAGACTGAAAATTCACATAAACGTGGAAAAACGGCAAAATATTGCGTAATTCGATGATATTTTCTTCAAATCAAATAAAGGAAAAGGGGATAATAAACGTCAAAATATTGCTAAATTCGATGATTTTTCGTACGAAACAAAATGCAAGAAAACTTGCTTAAAATGCAATATTATGCGAAATTCTGAGATTTGAAGGCCAAATCACATATCGTAATACTACATGAAATAGAATCGAAATATTGGTAAAAATGAATATATTTACGTAGTATCAAACTACATGAAAAACGTGAAAAAAGTCACTATTTAACCATATTTGAGGATTTTAACTTCAAATCATAGAGCGAGGTTTCGTAATATTTAGATACAAGAAAAGACATATGACAATGTTGTTTCCAATACAAATGATAAAAATCAATGTGTTTTCATTACAATTAACTAAAATGTTCCTGATTTTCCGTTTATATTACCGAGGGAAGATGTACACGTAAAACCGATCTAATCCGGCTGAAACGTCGATATATGCAATAAAAACAGAACTTCTCCCCTTTTCAATATCTTACTCAGTATTTTAAAGAGAAACAATTAGATGATTGAAAATGAAGTATTTAAGGTTATTATCTAATCAATTATGGGTTTGCATCATTTTTATCGTATATATATGAATTAATACCCATAGACTGAAAATTCACAAAAACGTGGAAAACGGCAAAATATTGCGTAATTCGATGATATTTTGTTTAAATCTAATAAAGGAAAAGGGGATGATAAACGTCAAAATACTGCTAAATTCGATGATTTTTCGTACGAAACAAAATGCAAGAAAACTTGCTTAAAATGCAATATTATGCGAAATTCTGTGATTTGAAGGCCAAATCAAATATCGTGATACTACATGAAATAGAATCGAAATATTGGTCAAAATGTATATATTTACGTAGTGTCAAACTACATGAAAAACGTGAAAAAAGTCACTATTTAACCATATTTGAGGATTTTAATTTCAAATCATAGAGCGAGCTTTCGTATTATTTAGATCCAAGAAAAGACATATGACAATGTTGTTTCCAATACAAATGATAAAAATCAATGTGTTTTCATTAGAATTAACTAAAATGTTCCTGATTTTCCGTTTATATTACCGAGGTAAGATGTACACGTAAAACCGCTCTAATCCGGTTGAAACGTTGATATATGCAATAAAAACTGAACTTCTCCCCTTTTCAATATCTTACTCAGTATTTTAACGAGAAACAAATAGTTGATTGAAAATGAAGTATTTAACGTTATTATCTAATCATTTTAATCATTAATCATAATTATTTTGTGTTTGCATCATTTTTATCGTATATATAATGAATTAATACCAATAAACTGAAAATTCACATAAACGTGGAAAAACGGCAAAATATTGCCTAATTCGATGATATTTTATTTAAATCACATAAAGGAAAAGGGGATGATAAACGTCAAAATACTGCTAAATTCGATGATTTTTCGTACGAAACAAAATGCAAGAAAACTTGCTTAAAATGCAATATTATGCGAAATTCTGAGATTTGAAGGCCAAATCACATATCGTGATACTACATGAAATAGAATCGAAATATTGGTCATAATGAATATATTTACGTAGTATCAAACTACATGATAAACGTGAAAAAAGTCACTATTTAACCATATTTGAGGATTTTAACTTCAAATCATAGAGCGAGCTATCGTATTATTTAGATCCAAGAAAAGACATATGACAATGTTGTTTCCACTACAAATGATAAAAATCAATGTGTTTTCATTACAATTAACTAAAATGTTCCTGATTTTCCGTTTATATTACCGAGGTAAGATGTACACGTAAAACCGCTCTAATCCGGCTGAAACGTCGATATATGCAATAAAAACCGAACTTCTCCCTTTTTCAATAACTTACTCAGTATTTTAACGAGAAACAAATAGATGATTGAAAATGAAGTATTTAAGGTCTTAAGAAAATGAAGTATTTAAGTATTTAAGGTGAAGTATTTAATCTAATCAATTATGTGTTTGCATAATTTTTATCGTATATATATGAATTAATACCCATAGACTGAAAATTCACAAAAACGATGAAAAACGGCAAAATATTGCCTAATTCGATGATATTTTGTTTAAGTCCCATAAAGGAAAAAAGGATGATAAACGTCAAAATATTGCTAAATTCGATGATTTTTCGTACGAAATAAAATGCAAGAAAACTTGCTTAAAATGCAATATTATGCAAAATTCTGAGATTTGAAGGCCAAATCACATATCGTGATACTACATGAAATAGAATCGAAATATTGGTAAAAATTAATATATTTACGTAGTATCAAACTACATGAAAAACGTGAAAAAAGTCACTATTTAACCATATTTGAGGATTTTAACTTCAAATCATAGCGCGAGGTTTCGTATTATTTAGATCCAAGAAAAGACATATGACAATATTGTTTCCAATACAAATGATAAAAATCAATGTGTTTTCATTAGAATTAACTAAAATGTTCCTGATTTTCCGTTTATATTACCGAGAGAAGATGTACACTTAAAACCGCTCTAATCCGGCTGAAACGTCGATATATGCAATATAAACCGAACTTATCCCCTTTTCAATATCTTACTCAGTATTTTAACGAGAAACAAATAGATGATTGAAAATGAAGTATTTAAGGTTATTATCTAATCATTTTAATCATTAATCATAATTATTATGTGTTTGCATCATTTTTATCGTATATATAATGAATTAATACCAATAAACTGAAAATTCACATAAACGTGGAAAAACGGCAAAATATTGCCTAATTCGATGATATTTTGTTTAAATCACATAAAAGAAAAGGGGATGATAAACGTCAAAATACTGCTAAATTCGATGATTTTTCGTACGAAACAAAATGCAAGAAAACTTGCTTAAAATGCAATATTATGCGAAATCCTGAGATTTGAAGGCCAAATCACATATCGTGATACTACATGAAATAGAATCGAAATATTGGTAAAAATGAATATATTTACGTAGTATCAAACTACATGAAAAACGTGAAAAAAGTCACTATTTACCCATATTTGAGGATTTTAACTTCAAATCATAGAGCGAGGTTTCGTATTATTTAGATCCAAGAAAAGACATATGACAATGCTGTTTCCAATACAAATGATAAAAATCAATGTGTTTTCATTAGAATTAACTAAAATGTTCCTGATTTTCCGTTTATATTACCGAGGGAAGATGTACACGTAAAACCGCTCTAATCCGGCTGAAACGTCGATATATGCAATAAAAACAGAACTTCTCCCCTTTTCAATATCTTACTCAGTATTTTAACGAGAAACAAATAGTTGATTGAAAATGAAGTATTTAAGGTTATTATCTAATCAATTATGGGTTTGCATCATTTTTATCGTATATATAATGAATTAATACCTATAGACTGAAAATTCAAAAAAAACGTAGAAAAACGGCAAAATATTGCTAAATTCGATGATATTTTGTTTAAATCAAATAAAGGAAAAGGGAATAATAAACGTCAAAATATTGCTAAATTCGATGATTTTTTGTACGAAACAAAATGCAAGAAAACTTGCTTAAAATGCAATATTATGCGAAATTCTGAGATTTGAAGGCCAAATCACATATCGTGATACGACATGAAATAAAATCGAAATATTGTTAAAAATGAATATATTTACGTAGTATCAAACTACATGAAAAACGTGAAAAAAGTCACTATTTAACCATATTTGAGGATTTTAACTTCAAATCATAGAGCGAGCTTTCGTATTATTTAGATCCAAGAAAAGACATATGACAATGTTGTTTCCAATACAAATGATAAAAATCAATGTGTTTTCATTAGAATTAACTAAAATGTTCCTGATTTTCCGTTTATATTACCGAGGGAAGATGTACACGTAAAACCGCTCTAATCCGGTTGAAACGTTGATATATGCAATAAAAACTGAACTTCTCCCCTTTTCAATATCTTACTCAGTATTTTAACGAGAAACAAATAGTTGATTGAAAATGAAGTATTTAACGTTATTATCTAATCATTTTAATCATTAATCATAATTATTTTGTGTTTGCATCATTTTTATCGTATATATAATGAATTAATACCAATAAACTGAAAATTCACATAAACGTGGAAAAACGGTAAAATATTGCCTAATTCGATGATATTTTATTTAAATCACATAAAGGAAAAGGGGATGATAAACGTCAAAATACTGCTAAATTCGATGATTTTTCGTACGAAACAAAATGCAAGAAAACTTGCTTAAAATGCAATATTATGCGAAATTCTGAGATTTGAAGGCCAAATCACATATCGTGATACTACATGAAATAGAATCGAAATATTGGTAAAAATGAATATATTTACGTAGTATCAAACTACATGATAAACGTGAAAAAAGTCACTATTTAACCATATTTGAGGATTTTAACTTCAAATCATAGAGCGAGCTATCGTATTATTTAGATCCAAGAAAAGACATATGACAATGTTGTTTCCACTACAAATGATAAAAATCAATGTGTTTTCATTACAATTAACTAAAATGTTCCTGATTTTCCGTTTATATTACCGAGGGAAGATGTACACGTAAAACCGCTCTAATCCGGCTGAAACGTCGATATATGCAATAAAAACCGAACTTCTCCCTTTTTCAATAACTTACTCAGTATTTTAACGAGAAACAAATAGATGATTGAAAATGAAGTATTTAAGGTTATTATCTAATCAATTATGTGTTTGCATCATTTTTATCGTATATATAATGAATTAATACCAATAAACTGAAAATTCACATAAACGTGGAAAAACGGCAAAATATTGCCTAATTCGATGATATTTTATTTAAATCACATAAAGGAAAAGGGGATGATAAACGTCAAAATACTGCTAAATTCGATGATTTTTCGTACGAAACAAAATGCAAGAAAACTTGCTTAAAATGCAATATTATGCGAAATTCTGAGATTTGAAGGCCAAATCACATATCGTGATACTACATGAAATAGAATCGAAATATTGGTAAAAATGAATATATTTACGTAGTATCAAACTACATGATAAACGTGAAAAAAGTCACTATTTAACCATATTTGAGGATTTTAACTTCAAATCATAGAGCGAGCTACGTATTATTTAGATCCAAGAAAAGACATATGACAATGTTGTTTCCACTACAAATGATAAAAATCAATGTGTTTTCATTACAATTAACTAAAATGTTCCTGATTTTCCGTTTATATTACCGAGGGAAGATGTACACGTAAAACCGCTCTAATCCGGCTGAAACGTCGATATATGCAATAAAAACCGAACTTCTCCCTTTTTCAATGACTTACTCAGTATTTTAACGAGAAACAAATAGATGATTGAAAATGAAGTATTTAAGGTTATTATCTAATCAATTATGTGTTTGCATAATTTTTATCGTATATATATGAATTAATACCCATAGACTGAAAATTCACAAAAACGTGGAAAAACGGCAAAATATTGCCTAATTCGATGATATTTTGTTTAAGTCACATAAAGGAAAAAGGATGATAAACGTCAAAATATTGCTAAATTCGATGATTTTTCGTACGAAATAAAATGCAAGAAAACTTGCTTAAAATGCAATATTATGCAAAATTCTGAGATTTGAAGGCCAAATCACATATCGTGATACTACATGAAATAGAATCGAAATATTGGTAAAAATGAATATATTTACGTAGTATCAAACTACATGAAAAACGTGAAAAAAGTCACTATTTAACCATATTTGAGGATTTTAACTTCAAATCATAGCGCGAGGTTTCGTATTATTTAGATCCAAGAAAAGACATATGACAATGTTGTTTCCAATACAAATGATAAAAATCAATGTGTTTTCATTAGAATTAACTAAAATGTTCCTGATTTTCCGTTTATATTACCGAGAGAAGATGTACACGTAAAACCGCTCTAATCCGGCTGAAACGTCGATATATGCAATAAAAACCGAACTTCTCCCCTTTTCAATATCTTACTCAGTATTTTAACGAGAAACAAATAGATGATTGAAAATGAAGTATTTAAGGTTATTATCCAATCATTTTAATCATTAATCATAATTATTATGTGTTTGCATCATTTTTATCGTATATATAATGAATTAATACCAATTAACTGAAAATTCACATAAACGTGGAAAAACGGCAAAATATTGCCTAATTCGATGATATTTTGTTTAAATCACATAAAGGAAAAGGGGATGATAAACGTCAAAATACTGCTAAATTCGATGATTTTTCGTCCGAAACAAAATGCAAGAAAACTTGCTTAAAATGCAATATTATGCGAAATTCTGAGATTTGAAGGCCAAATCACATATCGTGATACTACATGAAATAGAATCGAAATATTGGTAAAAATGAATATATTTACGTAGTATCAAACTACATGATAAACGTGAAAAAAGTCACTATTTTCCATATTTGAGGATTTTAACTTCAAATCATAGAGCGAGCTATCGTATTATTTAGATCCTAGAAAAGACATATGACAATGTTGTTTCCAGTACAAATGATAAAAATCAATGTGTTTTCATTACAATTAACTAAAATGTTCCTGATTTTCCGTTTATATTACCGAGGGAAGATGTACACGAAAAACCGCTCTAATCCGGCTGAAACGTCGATATATGCAATAAAAACAGAACTTCTCCCCTTTTCAATATCTTACTCAGTATTTTAACGAGAAACAAATAGTTGATTGAAAATGAAGTATATAAGGTTATTATCTAAACAATTATGTGTTTGCATCATTTTTATCGTATATATAATGAATTAATACCTATAGACTGAAAATTCACATAAACGTGGAAAAACGGCAAAATATTGCGTAATTCGATGATATTTTCTTCAAATCAAATAAAGGAAAAGGGGATAATAAACGTCAAAATATTGCTAAATTCGATGATTTTTCGTACGAAACAAAATGCAAGAAAACTTGCTTAAAATGCAATATTATGCGAAATTCTGAGATTTGAAGGCCAAATCACATATCGTAATACTACATGAAATAGAATCGAAATATTGGTAAAAATGAATATATTTACGTAGTATCAAACTACATGAAAAACGTGAAAAAAGTCACTATTTAACCATATTTGAGGATTTTAACTTCAAATCATAGAGCGAGGTTTCGTAATATTTAGATACAAGAAAAGACATATGACAATGTTGTTTCCAATACAAATGATAAAAATCAATGTGTTTTCATTACAATTAACTAAAATGTTCCTGATTTTCCGTTTATATTACCGAGGGAAGATGTACACGTAAAACCGATCTAATCCGGCTGAAACGTCGATATATGCAATAAAAACAGAACTTCTCCCCTTTTCAATATCTTACTCAGTATTTTAAAGAGAAACAATTAGATGATTGAAAATGAAGTATTTAAGGTTATTATCTAATCAATTATGGGTTTGCATCATTTTTATCGTATATATATGAATTAATACCCATAGACTGAAAATTCACAAAAACGTGGAAAACGGCAAAATATTGCGTAATTCGATGATATTTTGTTTAAATCTAATAAAGGAAAAGGGGATGATAAACGTCAAAATACTGCTAAATTCGATGATTTTTCGTACGAAACAAAATGCAAGAAAACTTGCTTAAAATGCAATATTATGCGAAATTCTGTGATTTGAAGGCCAAATCAAATATCGTGATACTACATGAAATAGAATCGAAATATTGGTCAAAATGTATATATTTACGTAGTGTCAAACTACATGAAAAACGTGAAAAAAGTCACTATTTAACCATATTTGAGGATTTTAATTTCAAATCATAGAGCGAGCTTTCGTATTATTTAGATCCAAGAAAAGACATATGACAATGTTGTTTCCAATACAAATGATAAAAATCAATGTGTTTTCATTAGAATTAACTAAAATGTTCCTGATTTTCCGTTTATATTACCGAGGTAAGATGTACACGTAAAACCGCTCTAATCCGGTTGAAACGTTGATATATGCAATAAAAACTGAACTTCTCCCCTTTTCAATATCTTACTCAGTATTTTAACGAGAAACAAATAGTTGATTGAAAATGAAGTATTTAACGTTATTATCTAATCATTTTAATCATTAATCATAATTATTTTGTGTTTGCATCATTTTTATCGTATATATAATGAATTAATACCAATAAACTGAAAATTCACATAAACGTGGAAAAACGGCAAAATATTGCCTAATTCGATGATATTTTATTTAAATCACATAAAGGAAAAGGGGATGATAAACGTCAAAATACTGCTAAATTCGATGATTTTTCGTACGAAACAAAATGCAAGAAAACTTGCTTAAAATGCAATATTATGCGAAATTCTGAGATTTGAAGGCCAAATCACATAACGTGATACTACATGAAATAGAATCGAAATATTGGTCATAATGAATATATTTACGTAGTATCAAACTACATGATAAACGTGAAAAAAGTCACTATTTAACCATATTTGAGGATTTTAACTTCAAATCATAGAGCGAGCTATCGTATTATTTAGATCCAAGAAAAGACATATGACAATGTTGTTTCCACTACAAATGATAAAAATCAATGTGTTTTCATTACAATTAACTAAAATGTTCCTGATTTTCCGTTTATATTACCGAGGTAAGATGTACACGTAAAACCGCTCTAATCCGGCTGAAACGTCGATATATGCAATAAAAACCGAACTTCTCCCTTTTTCAATAACTTACTCAGTATTTTAACGAGAAACAAATAGATGATTGAAAATGAAGTATTTAAGGTCTTAAGAAAATGAAGTATTTAAGTATTTAATGTGAAGTATTTAATCTAATCAATTATGTGTTTGCATAATTTTTATCGTATATATATGAATTAATACCCATAGACTGAAAATTCACAAAAACGATGAAAAACGGCAAAATATTGCCTAATTCGATGATATTTTGTTTAAGTCCCATAAAGGAAAAAAGGATGATAAACGTCAAAATATTGCTAAATTCGATGATTTTTCGTACGAAATAAAATGCAAGAAAACTTGCTTAAAATGCAATATTATGCAAAATTCTGAGATTTGAAGGCCAAATCACATATCGTGATACTACATGAAATAGAATCGAAATATTGGTAAAAATTAATATATTTACGTAGTATCAAACTACATGAAAAACGTGAAAAAAGTCACTATTTAACCATATTTGAGGATTTTAACTTCAAATCATAGCGCGAGGTTTCGTATTATTTAGATCCAAGAAAAGACATATGACAATATTGTTTCCAATACAAATGATAAAAATCAATGTGTTTTCATTAGAATTAACTAAAATGTTCCTGATTTTCCGTTTATATTACCGAGAGAAGATGTACACTTAAAACCGCTCTAATCCGGCTGAAACGTCGATATATGCAATATAAACCGAACTTATCCCCTTTTCAATATCTTACTCAGTATTTTAACGAGAAACAAATAGATGATTGAAAATGAAGTATTTAAGGTTATTATCTAATCATTTTAATCATTAATCATAATTATTATGTGTTTGCATCATTTTTATCGTATATATAATGAATTAATACCAATAAACTGAAAATTCACATAAACGTGGAAAAACGGCAAAATATTGCCTAATTCGATGATATTTTGTTTAAATCACATAAAAGAAAAGGGGATGATAAACGTCAAAATACTGCTAAATTCGATGATTTTTCGTACGAAACAAAATGCAAGAAAACTTGCTTAAAATGCAATATTATGCGAAATCCTGAGATTTGAAGGCCAAATCACATATCGTGATACTACATGAAATAGAATCGAAATATTGGTAAAAATGAATATATTTACGTAGTATCAAACTACATGAAAAACGTGAAAAAAGTCACTATTTACCCATATTTGAGGATTTTAACTTCAAATCATAGAGCGAGGTTTCGTATTATTTAGATCCAAGAAAAGACATATGACAATGCTGTTTCCAATACAAATGATAAAAATCAATGTGTTTTCATTAGAATTAACTAAAATGTTCCTGATTTTCCGTTTATATTACCGAGGGAAGATGTACACGTAAAACCGCTCTAATCCGGCTGAAACGTCGATATATGCAATAAAAACAGAACTTCTCCCCTTTTCAATATCTTACTCAGTATTTTAACGAGAAACAAATAGTTGATTGAAAATGAAGTATTTAAGGTTATTATCTAATCAATTATGGGTTTGCATCATTTTTATCGTATATATAATGAATTAATACCTATAGACTGAAAATTCAAAAAAAACGTAGAAAAACGGCAAAATATTGCTAAATTCGATGATATTTTGTTTAAATCAAATAAAGGAAAAGAGAATAATAAACGTCAAAATATTGCTAAATTCGATGATTTTTTGTACGAAACAAAATGCAAGAAAACTTGCTTAAAATGCAATATTATGCGAAATTCTGAGATTTGAAGGCCAAATCACATATCGTGATACGACATGAAATAAAATCGAAATATTGTTAAAAATGAATATATTTACGTAGTATCAAACTACATGAAAAACGTGAAAAAAGTCACTATTTAACCATATTTGAGGATTTTAACTTCAAATCATAGAGCGAGCTTTCGTATTATTTAGATCCAAGAAAAGACATATGACAATGTTGTTTCCAATACAAATGATAAAAATCAATGTGTTTTCATTAGAATTAACTAAAATGTTCCTGATTTTCCGTTTATATTACCGAGGGAAGATGTACACGTAAAACCGCTCTAATCCGGTTGAAACGTTGATATATGCAATAAAAACTGAACTTCTCCCCTTTTCAATATCATACTCAGTATTTTAACGAGAAACAAATAGTTGATTGAAAATGAAGTATTTAACGTTATTATCTAATCATTTTAATCATTAATCATAATTATTTTGTGTTTGCATCATTTTTATCGTATATATAATGAATTAATACCAATAAACTGAAAATTCACATAAACGTGGAAAAACGGTAAAATATTGCCTAATTCGATGATATTTTATTTAAATCACATAAAGGAAAAGGGGATGATAAACGTCAAAATACTGCTAAATTCGATGATTTTTCGTACGAAACAAAATGCAAGAAAACTTGCTTAAAATGCAATATTATGCGAAATTCTGAGATTTGAAGGCCAAATCACATATCGTGATACTACATGAAATAGAATCGAAATATTGGTAAAAATGAATATATTTACGTAGTATCAAACTACATGATAAACGTGAAAAAAGTCACTATTTAACCATATTTGAGGATTTTAACTTCAAATCATAGAGCGAGCTACGTATTATTTAGATCCAAGAAAAGACATATGACAATGTTGTTTCCACTACAAATGATAAAAATCAATGTGTTTTCATTACAATTAACTAAAATGTTCCTGATTTTCCGTTTATATTACCGAGGGAAGATGTACACGTAAAACCGCTCTAATCCGGCTGAAACGTCGATATATGCAATAAAAACCGAACTTCTCCCTTTTTCAATGACTTACTCAGTATTTTAACGAGAAACAAATAGATGATTGAAAATGAAGTATTTAAGGTTATTATCTAATCAATTATGTGTTTGCATAATTTTTATCGTATATATATGAATTAATACCCATAGACTGAAAATTCACAAAAACGTGGAAAAACGGCAAAATATTGCCTAATTCGATGATATTTTGTTTAAGTCACATAAAGGAAAAAGGATGATAAACGTCAAAATATTGCTAAATTCGATGATTTTTCGTACGAAATAAAATGCAAGAAAACTTGCTTAAAATGCAATATTATGCAAAATTCTGAGATTTGAAGGCCAAATCACATATCGTGATACTACATGAAATAGAATCGAAATATTGGTAAAAATGAATATATTTACGTAGTATCAAACTACATGAAAAACGTGAAAAAAGTCACTATTTAACCATATTTGAGGATTTTAACTTCAAATCATAGCGCGAGGTTTCGTATTATTTAGATCCAAGAAAAGACATATGACAATGTTGTTTCCAATACAAATGATAAAAATCAATGTGTTTTCATTAGAATTAACTAAAATGTTCCTGATTTTCCGTTTATATTACCGAGAGAAGATGTACACGTAAAACCGCTCTAATCCGGCTGAAACGTCGATATATGCAATAAAAACCGAACTTCTCCCCTTTTCAATATCTTACTCAGTATTTTAACGAGAAACAAATAGATGATTGAAAATGAAGTATTTAAGGTTATTATCCAATCATTTTAATCATTAATCATAATTATTATGTGTTTGCATCATTTTTATCGTATATATAATGAATTAATACCAATTAACTGAAAATTCACATAAACGTGGAAAAACGGCAAAATATTGCCTAATTCGATGATATTTTGTTTAAATCACATAAAGGAAAAGGGGATGATAAACGTCAAAATACTGCTAAATTCGATGATTTTTCGTCCGAAACAAAATGCAAGAAAACTTGCTTAAAATGCAATATTATGCGAAATTCTGAGATTTGAAGGCCAAATCACATATCGTGATACTACATGAAATAGAATCGAAATATTGGTAAAAATGAATATATTTACGTAGTATCAAACTACATGATAAACGTGAAAAAAGTCACTATTTTCCATATTTGAGGATTTTAACTTCAAATCATAGAGCGAGCTATCGTATTATTTAGATCCTAGAAAAGACATATGACAATGTTGTTTCCAGTACAAATGATAAAAATCAATGTGTTTTCATTACAATTAACTAAAATGTTCCTGATTTTCCGTTTATATTACCGAGGGAAGATGTACACGAAAAACCGCTCTAATCCGGCTGAAACGTCGATATATGCAATAAAAACAGAACTTCTCCCCTTTTCAATATCTTACTCAGTATTTTAACGAGAAACAAATAGTTGATTGAAAATGAAGTATTTAAGGTTATTATCTAAACAATTATGTGTTTGCATCATTTTTATCGTATATATAATGAATTAATACCTATAGACTGAAAATTCACATAAACGTGGAAAAACGGCAAAATATTGCGTAATTCGATGATATTTTCTTCAAATCAAATAAAGGAAAAGGGGATAATAAACGTCAAAATATTGCTAAATTCGATGATTTTTCGTACGAAACAAAATGCAAGAAAACTTGCTTAAAATGCAATATTATGCGAAATTCTGAGATTTGAAGGCCAAATCACATATCGTAATACTACATGAAATAGAATCGAAATATTGGTAAAAATGAATATATTTACGTAGTATCAAACTACATGAAAAACGTGAAAAAAGTCACTATTTAACCATATTTGAGGATTTTAACTTCAAATCATAGAGCGAGGTTTCGTAATATTTAGATACAAGAAAAGACATATGACAATGTTGTTTCCAATACAAATGATAAAAATCAATGTGTTTTCATTACAATTAACTAAAATGTTCCTGATTTTCCGTTTATATTACCGAGGGAAGATGTACACGTAAAACCGATCTAATCCGGCTGAAACGTCGATATATGCAATAAAAACAGAACTTCTCCCCTTTTCAATATCTTACTCAGTATTTTAAAGAGAAACAATTAGATGATTGAAAATGAAGTATTTAAGGTTATTATCTAATCAATTATGGGTTTGCATCATTTTTATCGTATATATATGAATTAATACCCATAGACTGAAAATTCACAAAAACGTGGAAAACGGCAAAATATTGCGTAATTCGATGATATTTTGTTTAAATCTAATAAAGGAAAAGGGGATGATAAACGTCAAAATACTGCTAAATTCGATGATTTTTCGTACGAAACAAAATGCAAGAAAACTTGCTTAAAATGCAATATTATGCGAAATTCTGTGATTTGAAGGCCAAATCAAATATCGTGATACTACATGAAATAGAATCGAAATATTGGTCAAAATGTATATATTTACGTAGTGTCAAACTACATGAAAAACGTGAAAAAAGTCACTATTTAACCATATTTGAGGATTTTAATTTCAAATCATAGAGCGAGCTTTCGTATTATTTAGATCCAAGAAAAGACATATGACAATGTTGTTTCCAATACAAATGATAAAAATCAATGTGTTTTCATTAGAATTAACTAAAATGTTCCTGATTTTCCGTTTATATTACCGAGGTAAGATGTACACGTAAAACCGCTCTAATCCGGTTGAAACGTTGATATATGCAATAAAAACTGAACTTCTCCCCTTTTCAATATCTTACTCAGTATTTTAACGAGAAACAAATAGTTGATTGAAAATGAAGTATTTAACGTTATTATCTAATCATTTTAATCATTAATCATAATTATTTTGTGTTTGCATCATTTTTATCGTATATATAATGAATTAATACCAATAAACTGAAAATTCACATAAACGTGGAAAAACGGCAAAATATTGCCTAATTCGATGATATTTTATTTAAATCACATAAAGGAAAAGGGGATGATAAACGTCAAAATACTGCTAAATTCGATGATTTTTCGTACGAAACAAAATGCAAGAAAACTTGCTTAAAATGCAATATTATGCGAAATTCTGAGATTTGAAGGCCAAATCACATAACGTGATACTACATGAAATAGAATCGAAATATTGGTCATAATGAATATATTTACGTAGTATCAAACTACATGATAAACGTGAAAAAAGTCACTATTTAACCATATTTGAGGATTTTAACTTCAAATCATAGAGCGAGCTATCGTATTATTTAGATCCAAGAAAAGACATATGACAATGTTGTTTCCACTACAAATGATAAAAATCAATGTGTTTTCATTACAATTAACTAAAATGTTCCTGATTTTCCGTTTATATTACCGAGGTAAGATGTACACGTAAAACCGCTCTAATCCGGCTGAAACGTCGATATATGCAATAAAAACCGAACTTCTCCCTTTTTCAATAACTTACTCAGTATTTTAACGAGAAACAAATAGATGATTGAAAATGAAGTATTTAAGGTCTTAAGAAAATGAAGTATTTAAGTATTTAAGGTGAAGTATTTAATCTAATCAATTATGTGTTTGCATAATTTTTATCGTATATATATGAATTAATACCCATAGACTGAAAATTCACAAAAACGATGAAAAACGGCAAAATATTGCCTAATTCGATGATATTTTGTTTAAGTCCCATAAAGGAAAAAAGGATGATAAACGTCAAAATATTGCTAAATTCGATGATTTTTCGTACGAAATAAAATGCAAGAAAACTTGCTTAAAATGCAATATTATGCAAAATTCTGAGATTTGAAGGCCAAATCACATATCGTGATACTACATGAAATAGAATCGAAATATTGGTAAAAATTAATATATTTACGTAGTATCAAACTACATGAAAAACGTGAAAAAAGTCACTATTTAACCATATTTGAGGATTTTAACTTCAAATCATAGCGCGAGGTTTCGTATTATTTAGATCCAAGAAAAGACATATGACAATATTGTTTCCAATACAAATGATAAAAATCAATGTGTTTTCATTAGAATTAACTAAAATGTTCCTGATTTTCCGTTTATATTACCGAGAGAAGATGTACACTTAAAACCGCTCTAATCCGGCTGAAACGTCGATATATGCAATATAAACCGAACTTATCCCCTTTTCAATATCTTACTCAGTATTTTAACGAGAAACAAATAGATGATTGAAAATGAAGTATTTAAGGTTATTATCTAATCATTTTAATCATTAATCATAATTATTATGTGTTTGCATCATTTTTATCGTATATATAATGAATTAATACCAATAAACTGAAAATTCACATAAACGTGGAAAAACGGCAAAATATTGCCTAATTCGATGATATTTTGTTTAAATCACATAAAAGAAAAGGGGATGATAAACGTCAAAATACTGCTAAATTCGATGATTTTTCGTACGAAACAAAATGCAAGAAAACTTGCTTAAAATGCAATATTATGCGAAATCCTGAGATTTGAAGGCCAAATCACATATCGTGATACTACATGAAATAGAATCGAAATATTGGTAAAAATGAATATATTTACGTAGTATCAAACTACATGAAAAACGTGAAAAAAGTCACTATTTACCCATATTTGAGGATTTTAACTTCAAATCATAGAGCGAGGTTTCGTATTATTTAGATCCAAGAAAAGACATATGACAATGCTGTTTCCAATACAAATGATAAAAATCAATGTGTTTTCATTAGAATTAACTAAAATGTTCCTGATTTTCCGTTTATATTACCGAGGGAAGATGTACACGTAAAACCGCTCTAATCCGGCTGAAACGTCGATATATGCAATAAAAACAGAACTTCTCCCCTTTTCAATATCTTACTCAGTATTTTAACGAGAAACAAATAGTTGATTGAAAATGAAGTATTTAAGGTTATTATCTAATCAATTATGGGTTTGCATCATTTTTATCGTATATATAATGAATTAATACCTATAGACTGAAAATTCAAAAAAAACGTAGAAAAACGGCAAAATATTGCTAAATTCGATGATATTTTGTTTAAATCAAATAAAGGAAAAGGGAATAATAAACGTCAAAATATTGCTAAATTCGATGATTTTTTGTACGAAACAAAATGCAAGAAAACTTGCTTAAAATGCAATATTATGCGAAATTCTGAGATTTGAAGGCCAAATCACATATCGTGATACGACATGAAATAAAATCGAAATATTGTTAAAAATGAATATATTTACGTAGTATCAAACTACATGAAAAACGTGAAAAAAGTCACTATTTAACCATATTTGAGGATTTTAACTTCAAATCATAGAGCGAGCTTTCGTATTATTTAGATCCAAGAAAAGACATATGACAATGTTGTTTCCAATACAAATGATAAAAATCAATGTGTTTTCATTAGAATTAACTAAAATGTTCCTGATTTTCCGTTTATATTACCGAGGGAAGATGTACACGTAAAACCGCTCTAATCCGGTTGAAACGTTGATATATGCAATAAAAACTGAACTTCTCCCCTTTTCAATATCTTACTCAGTATTTTAACGAGAAACAAATAGTTGATTGAAAATGAAGTATTTAACGTTATTATCTAATCATTTTAATCATTAATCATAATTATTTTGTGTTTGCATCATTTTTATCGTATATATAATGAATTAATACCAATAAACTGAAAATTCACATAAACGTGGAAAAACGGTAAAATATTGCCTAATTCGATGATATTTTATTTAAATCACATAAAGGAAAAGGGGATGATAAACGTCAAAATACTGCTAAATTCGATGATTTTTCGTACGAAACAAAATGCAAGAAAACTTGCTTAAAATGCAATATTATGCGAAATTCTGAGATTTGAAGGCCAAATCACATATCGTGATACTACATGAAATAGAATCGAAATATTGGTAAAAATGAATATATTTACGTAGTATCAAACTACATGATAAACGTGAAAAAAGTCACTATTTAACCATATTTGAGGATTTTAACTTCAAATCATAGAGCGAGCTATCGTATTATTTAGATCCAAGAAAAGACATATGACAATGTTGTTTCCACTACAAATGATAAAAATCAATGTGTTTTCATTACAATTAACTAAAATGTTCCTGATTTTCCGTTTATATTACCGAGGGAAGATGTACACGTAAAACCGCTCTAATCCGGCTGAAACGTCGATATATGCAATAAAAACCGAACTTCTCCCTTTTTCAATAACTTACTCAGTATTTTAACGAGAAACAAATAGATGATTGAAAATGAAGTATTTAAGGTTATTATCTAATCAATTATGTGTTTGCATCATTTTTATCGTATATATAATGAATTAATACCAATAAACTGAAAATTCACATAAACGTGGAAAAACGGCAAAATATTGCCTAATTCGATGATATTTTATTTAAATCACATAAAGGAAAAGGGGATGATAAACGTCAAAATACTGCTAAATTCGATGATTTTTCGTACGAAACAAAATGCAAGAAAACTTGCTTAAAATGCAATATTATGCGAAATTCTGAGATTTGAAGGCCAAATCACATATCGTGATACTACATGAAATAGAATCGAAATATTGGTAAAAATGAATATATTTACGTAGTATCAAACTACATGATAAACGTGAAAAAAGTCACTATTTAACCATATTTGAGGATTTTAACTTCAAATCATAGAGCGAGCTACGTATTATTTAGATCCAAGAAAAGACATATGACAATGTTGTTTCCACTACAAATGATAAAAATCAATGTGTTTTCATTACAATTAACTAAAATGTTCCTGATTTTCCGTTTATATTACCGAGGGAAGATGTACACGTAAAACCGCTCTAATCCGGCTGAAACGTCGATATATGCAATAAAAACCGAACTTCTCCCTTTTTCAATGACTTACTCAGTATTTTAACGAGAAACAAATAGATGATTGAAAATGAAGTATTTAAGGTTATTATCTAATCAATTATGTGTTTGCATAATTTTTATCGTATATATATGAATTAATACCCATAGACTGAAAATTCACAAAAACGATGAAAAACGGCAAAATATTGCCTAATTCGATGATATTTTGTTTAAGTCACATAAAGGAAAAAGGGATGATAAACGTCAAAATATTGCTAAATTCGATGATTTTTCGTACGAAATAAAATGCAAGAAAACTTGCTTAAAGTGCAATATTATGCAAAATTCTGAGATTTGAAGGCCAAATCACATATCGTGATACTACATGAAATAGAATCGAAATATTGGTAAAAATGAATATATTTACGTAGTATCAAACTACATGAAAAACGTGAAAAAATTTAACCATATTTGAGGATTTTAACTTCAAATCATAGAGCGAGCTTTCGTATTATTTAGATCCAAGAAAAGACATATGACAATGTTGTTTCCAATACAAATGATAAAAATCAATGTGTTTTCATTAGAATTAACTAAAATGTTCCTGATTTTCCGTTTATATTACCGAGGGAAGATGTACACGTAAAACCGCTCTAATCCGGTTGAAACGTTGATATATGCAATAAAAACTGAACTTCTCCCCTTTTCAATATCTTACTCAGTATTTTAACGAGAAACAAATAGTTGATTGAAAATGAAGTATTTAACGTTATTATCTAATCATTTTAATCATTAATCATAATTATTTTGTGTTTGCATCATTTTTATCGTATATATAATGAATTAATACCAATAAACTGAAAATTCACATAAACGTGGAAAAACGGCAAAATATTGCCTAATTCGATGATATTTTATTTAAATCACATAAAGGAAAAGGGGATGATAAACGTCAAAATACTGCTAAATTCGATGATTTTTCGTACGAAACAAAATGCAAGAAAACTTGCTTAAAATGCAATATTATGCGAAATTCTGAGATTTGAAGGCCAAATCACATATCGTGATACTACATGAAATAGAATCGAAATATTGGTAAAAATGAATATATTTACGTAGTATCAAACTACATGATAAACGTGAAAAAAGTCACTATTTAACCATATTTGAGGATTTTAACTTCAAATCATAGAGCGAGCTATCGTATTATTTAGATCCAAGAAAAGACATATGACAATGTTGTTTCCACTACAAATGATAAAAATCAATGTGTTTTCATTACAATTAACTAAAATGTTCCTGATTTTCCGTTTATATTACCGCGGGAAGATGTACACGTAAAACCGCTCTAATCCGGCTGAAACGTCGATATATGCAATAAAAACCGAACTTCTCCCTTTTTCAATAACTTACTCAGTATTTTAGCGAGAAACAAATAGATGATTGAAAATGAAGTATTTAAGGTTATTATCTAATCAATTATGTGTTTGCATAATTTTTATCGTATATATATGAATTAATACCCATAGACTGAAAATTCACAAAAACGATGAAAAACGGCAAAATATTGCCTAATTCGATGATATTTTGTTTAAGTCACATAAAGGAAAAAAGGATGATAAACGTCAAAATATTGCTAAATTCGATGATTTTTCGTACGAAATAAAATGCAAGAAAACTTGCTTAAAATGCAATATTATGCAAAATTCTGAGATTTGAAGGCCAAATCACATATCGTGATACTACATGAAATAGAATCGAAATATTGGTAAAAATGAATATATTTACGTAGTATCAAACTACATGAAAAACGTGAAAAAAGTCACTATTTAACCATATATGAGGATTTTAACTTCAAATCATAGAGCGAGCTTTCGTATTATTTAGATCCAAGAAAAGACATATGACAATGTTGTTTCCAATACAAATGATAAAAATCAATGTGTTTTCATTAGAATTAACTAAAATGTTCCTGATTTTCCGTTTATATTACCGAGGGAAGATGTACACGTAAAACCGCTCTAATCCGGTTGAAACGTTGATATATGCAATAAAAACTGAACTTCTCCCCTTTTCAATATCTTACTCAGTATTTTAACGAGAAACAAATAGTTGATTGAAAATGAAGTATTTAACGTTATTATCTAATCATTTTAATCATTAATCATAATTATTTTGTGTTTGCATCATTTTTATCGTATATATAATGAATTAATACCAATAAACTGAAAATTCACATAAACGTGGAAAAAACGGCAAAATATTGCCTAATTCGATGATATTTTATTTAAATCACATAAAGGAAAAGGGGATGATAAACGTCAAAATACTGCTAAATTCGATGATTTTTCGTACGAAACAAAATGCAAGAAAACTTGCTTAAAATGCAATATTATGCGAAATTCTGAGATTTGAAGGCCAAATCACATATCGTGATACTACATGAAATAGAATCGAAATATTGGTAAAAATGAATATATTTACGTAGTATCAAACTACATGATAAACGTGAAAAAAGTCACTATTTAACCATATTTGAGGATTTTAACTTCAAATCATAGAGCGAGCTATCGTATTATTTAGATCCAAGAAAAGACATATGACAATGTTGTTTCCACTACAAATGATAAAAATCAATGTGTTTTCATTACAATTAACTAAAATGTTCCTGATTTTCCGTTTATATTACCGCGGGAAGATGTACACGTAAAACCGCTCTAATCCGGCTGAAACGTCGATATATGCAATAAAAACCGAACTTCTCCCTTTTTCAATAACTTACTCAGTATTTTAGCGAGAAACAAATAGATGATTGAAAATGAAGTATTTAAGGTTATTATCTAATCAATTATGTGTTTGCATAATTTTTATCGTATATATATGAATTAATACCCATAGACTGAAAATTCACAAAAACGATGAAAAACGGCAAAATATTGCCTAATTCGATGATATTTTGTTTAAGTCACATAAAGGAAAAAAGGATGATAAACGTCAAAATATTGCTAAATTCGATGATTTTTCGTACGAAATAAAATGCAAGAAAACTTGCTTAAAATGCAATATTATGCAAAATTCTGAGATTTGAAGGCCAAATCACATATCGTGATACTACATGAAATAGAATCGAAATATTGGTAAAAATGAATATATTTACGTAGTATCAAACTACATGAAAAACGTGAAAAAAGTCACTATTTAACCATATATGAGGATTTTAACTTCAAATCATAGAGCGAGCTTTCGTATTATTTAGATCCAAGAAAAGACATATGACAATGTTGTTTCCAATACAAATGATAAAAATCAATGTGTTTTCATTAGAATTAACTAAAATGTTCCTGATTTTCCGTTTATATTACCGAGGGAAGATGTACACGTAAAACCGCTCTAATCCGGTTGAAACGTTGATATATGCAATAAAAACTGAACTTCTCCCCTTTTCAATATCTTACTCAGTATTTTAACGAGAAACAAATAGTTGATTGAAAATGAAGTATTTAACGTTATTATCTAATCATTTTAATCATTAATCATAATTATTTTGTGTTTGCATCATTTTTATCGTATATATAATGAATTAATACCAATAAACTGAAAATTCACATAAACGTGGAAAAACGGTAAAATATTGCCTAATTCGATGATATTTTATTTAAATCACATAAAGGAAAAGGGGATGATAAACGTCAAAATACTGCTAAATTCGATGATTTTTCGTACGAAACAAAATGCAAGAAAACTTGCTTAAAATGCAATATTATGCGAAATTCTGAGATTTGAAGGCCAAATCACATATCGTGATACTACATGAAATAGAATCGAAATATTGGTAAAAATGAATATATTTACGTAGTATCAAACTACATGATAAACGTGAAAAAAGTCACTATTTAACCATATTTGAGGATTTTAACTTCAAATCATAGAGCGAGCTATCGTATTATTTAGATCCAAGAAAAGACATATGACAATGTTGTTTCCACTACAAATGATAAAAATCAATGTGTTTTCATTACAATTAACTAATATGTTCCTGATTTTCCGTTTATATTACCGAGGGAAGATGTACACGTAAAACCGCTCTAATCCGGCTGAAACGTCGATATATGCAATAAAAACCGAACTTCTCCCTTTTTCAATAACTTACTCAGTATTTTAACGAGAAACAAATAGATGATTGAAAATGAAGTATTTAAGGTTATTATCTAATCAATTATGTGTTTGCATAATTTTTATCGTATATATATGAATTAATACCCATAGACTGAAAATTCACAAAAACGATGAAAAACGGCAAAATATTGCCTAATTCGATGATATTTTGTTTAAGTCACATAAAGGAAAAAAGGATGATAAACGTCAAAATATTGCTAAATTCGATGATTTTTCGTACGAAATAAAATGCAAGAAAACTTGCTTAAAATGCAATATTATGCAAAATTCTGAGATTTGAAGGCCAAATCACATATCGTGATACTACATGAAATAGAATCGAAATATTGGTAAAAATGAATATATTTACGTAGTATCAAACTACATGAAAAACGTGAAAAAAGTCACTATTTAACCATATTTGAGGATTTTAACTTCAAATCATAGCGCGAGGTTTCGTATTATTTAGATCCAAGAAAAGACATATGACAATATTGTTTCCAATACAAATGATAAAAATCAATGTGTTTTCATTAGAATTAACTAAAATGTTCCTGATTTTCCGTTTATATTACCGAGAGAAGATGTACACTTGAAACCGCTCTAATCCGGCTGAAACGTCGATATATGCAATATAAACCGAACTTATCCCCTTTTCAATATCTTACTCAGTATTTTAACGAGAAACAAATAGATGATTGAAAATGAAGTATTTAAGGTTATTATCTAATCATTTTAATCATTAATCATAATTATTATGTGTTTGCATCATTTTTATCGTATATATAATGAATTAATACCAATAAACTGAAAATTCACATAAACGTGGAAAAACGGCAAAATATTGCCTAATTCGATGATATTTTGTTTAAATCACATAAAGGAAAAGGGGATGATAAACGTCAAAATACTGCTAAATTCGATGATTTTTCGTACGAAACAAAATGCAAGAAAACTTGCTTAAAATGCAATATTATGCGAAATCCTGAGATTTGAAGGCCAAATCACATATCGTGATACTACATGAAATAGAATCGAAATATTGGTAAAAATGAATATATTTACGTAGTATCAAACTACATGAAAAACGTGAAAAAAGTCACTATTTACCCATATTTGAGGATTTTAACTTCAAATCATAGAGCGAGGTTTCGTATTATTTAGATCCAAGAAAAGACATATGACAATGCTGTTTCCAATACAAATGATAAAAATCAATGTGTTTTCATTAGAATTAACTAAAATGTTCCTGATTTTCCGGTTATATTACCGAGGGAAGATGTACACGTAAAACCGCTCTAATCCGGCTGAAACGTCGATATATGCAATAAAAACAGAACTTCTCCCCTTTTCAATATCTTACTCAGTATTTTAACGAGAAACAAATAGTTGATTGAAAATGAAGTATTTAAGGTTATTATCTAATCAATTATGGGTTTGCATCATTTTTATCGTATATATAATGAATTAATACCTATAGACTGAAAATTCAAAAAAAACGTAGAAAAACGGCAAAATATTGCTAAATTCGATGATATTTTGTTTAAATCAAATAAAGGAAAAGGGAATAATAAACGTCAAAATATTGCTAAATTCGATGATTTTTTGTACGAAACAAAATGCAAGAAAACTTGCTTAAAATGCAATATTATGCGAAATTCTGAGATTTGAAGGCCAAATCACATATCGTGATACGACATGAAATAAAATCGAAATATTGTTAAAAATGAATATATTTACGTAGTATCAAACTACATGAAAAACGTGAAAAAAGTCACTATTTAACCATATTTGAGGATTTTAACTTCAAATCATAGAGCGAGGTTTCGTATTATTTAGATCCAAGAAAAGACATATGACAATGTTGTTTCCAATACAAATGATAAAAATCAATGTGTTTTCATTAGAATTAACTAAAATGTTCCTGATTTTCCGTTTATATTACCGAGGGAAGATGTACACGTAAAACCGCTCTAATCCGGCTGAAACGTCGATATATGCAATAAAAACAGAACTTCTCCCCTTTTCAATATCTTACTCAGTATTTTAACGAGAAACAAATAGTTGATTGAAAATGAAGTATTTAAGGTTATTATCTAATCAATTATGGGTTTGCATCATTTTTATCGTATATATAATGAAATAATACCTATAGACTGAAAATTCACAAAAACGTAGAAAAACGGCAAAATATTGCTAAATTCGATGATATTTTGTTTAAATCAAATAAAGGAAAAGGGAATAATAAACGTCAAAATATTGCTAAATTCGATGATTTTTTGTACGAAACAAAATGCAAGAAAACTTGCTTAAAATGCAATATTATGGGAAATTCTGAGATTTGAAGGCCAAATCACATATCGTGATACGACATGAAATAAAATCGAAATATTGTTAAAAATGAATATATTTACGTAGTATCAAACTACATGAAAAACGTGAAAAAAGTCACTATTTAACCATATTTGAGGATTTTAACTTCAAATCATAGAGCGAGGTTTCGTATTATTTAGATCCAAGAAAAGACATATGACAATGTTGTTTCCAATACAAATGATAAAAATCAATGTGTTTTCATTAGAATTAACTAAAATGTTCCTGATTTTCCGTTTATATTACCGAGGGAAGATGTACACGTAAAACCGCTCTAATCCGGCTGAAACGTTGATATATGCAATAAAAACCGAACTTCTCCCCTTTTTAATATCTTACTCAGTTTTTTAACGAGAAACAAATAGATGATTGAAAATGAAGTATTTAAGGTTATTATCTAATCAATTATTGGTTTGCATCATTTTTATCGAATATATATGAAATAATATCCATAGACTGAAAATTCACAAAAACGTGGAAAACGGCAAAATATTGCCTAATTCGATGATATTTTGTTTAAGTCACATAAAGGAAAAGGGGATGATAAACGTCAAAATATTGCTAAATTCGATGATTTTTCGTACGAAACAAAATGCAAGAAAACTTGCTTCAAATGCAATATTATGCGAAATTCTGAAATTTGAAGGCCAAATTACATATCGTGATACTACATGAAATAGAATCGAAATATTGGTAAAAATGAATATATTTACGTAGTATCAAACTACATGAAAAACGTGAAAAAAGTCACTATTTACCCATATTTGAGGATTTTAACTTCAAATCATAGAGCGAGGTTTCGTATTATTTAGATCCAAGAAAAGACATATGACAATGCTGTTTCCAATACAAATGATAAAAATCAATGTGTTTTCATTAGAATTAACTAAAATGTTCCTGATTTTCCGTTTATATTACCGAGGGAAGATGTACACGTAAAACCGCTCTAATCCGGCTGAAACGTCGATATATGCAATAAAAACAGAACTTCTCCCCTTTTCAATATCTTACTCAGTATTTTAACGAGAAACAAATAGTTGATTGAAAATGAAGTATTTAAGGTTATTATCTAATCAATTATGGGTTTGCATCATTTTTATCGTATATATAATGAATTAATACCTATAGACTGAAAATTAAAAAAAAACGTAGAAAAACGGCAAAATATTGCTAAATTCGATGATATTTTGTTTAAATCAAATAAAGGAAAAGGGAATAATAAACGTCAAAATATTGCTAAATTCGATGATTTTTTGTACGAAACAAAATGCAAGAAAATTTGCTTAAAATGCAATATTATGCGAAATTCTGAGATTTGAAGGCCAAATCACATATCGTGATACGACATGAAATAAAATCGAAATATTGTTAAAAATGAATATATTTACGTAGTATCAAACTACATGAAAAACGTGAAAAAAGTCACTATTTAACCATATTTGAGGATTTTAACTTCAAATCATAGAGCGAGGTTTCGTATTATTTAGATCCAAGAAAAGACATATGACAATGTTGTTTCCAATACAAATGATAAAAATCAATGTGTTTTCATTAGAATTAACTAAAATGTTCCTGATTTTCCGTTTATATTACCGAGGGAAGATGTACACGTAAAACCGCTCTAATCCGGCTGAAACGTCGATATATGCAATAAAAACCGAACTTCTCCCTTTTTCAATAACTTACTCAGTATTTTAACGAGAAACAAATAGATGATTGAAAATGAAGTATTTAAGGTTATTATCTAATCAATTATGTGTTTGCATAATTTTTATCGTATATATATGAATTAATACCCATAGACTGAAAATTCACAAAAACGATGAAAAACGGCAAAATATTGCCTAATTCGATGATATTTTGTTTAAGTCACATAAAGGAAAAAAGGGTGATAAACGTCAAAATATTGCTAAATTCGATGATTTTTCGTACGAAATAAAATGCAAGAAAACTTGCTTAAAATGCAATATTATGCAAAATTCTGAGATTTGAAGGCCAAATCACATATCGTGATACTACATGAAATAGAATCGAAATATTGGTAAAAATGAATATATTTACGTAGTATCAAACTACATGAAAAACGTGAAAAAAGTCACTATTTAACCATATTTGAGGATTTTAACTTCAAATCATAGCGCGAGGTTTCGTATTATTTAGATCCAAGAAAAGACATATGACAATGTTGTTTCCAATACAAATGATAAAAATCAATGTGTTTTCATTAGAATTAACTAAAATGTTCCTGATTTTCCGTTTATATTACCGAGAGAAGATGTACACTTAAAACCGCTCTAATCCGGCTGAAACGTCGATATATGCAATATAAACCGAACTTATCCCCTTTTCAATATCTTACTCAGTATTTTAACGAGAAACAAATAGATGATTGAAAATGAAGTATTTAAGGTTATTATCTAATCATTTTAATCATTAATCATAATTATTATGTGTTTGCATCATTTTTATCGTATATATAATTAATTAATACCTATAGACTGAAAATTCACAAAAACGTGGAAAAACGGCAAAATATTGCGTAATTCGATGATATTTTCTTTAAATCAAATAAAGGAAAAGGGGATAATAAACGTCAAAATATTGCTAAATTCGATGATTTTTCGTACGAAACAAAATGCAAGAAAACTTGCTTAAAATGCAATATTATGCGAAATTCTGAGATTTGAAGGCCAAATCACATATCGTGATACGACATGAAATAAAATCGAAATATTGTTAAAAATGAATATATTTACGTAGTATCAAACTACATGAAAAACGTGAAAAAAGTCACTATTTAACCATATTTGAGGATTTTAACTTCAAATCATAGAGCGAGGTTTAGTATTATTTAGATCCAAGAAAAGACATATGACAATGTTGTTTCCAATACAAATGATAAAAATCAATGTGTTTTCATTAGAATTAACTAAAATGTTCCTGATTTTCCGTTTATATTACCGAGGGAAGATGTACACGTAAAACCGCTCTAATCCGGCTGAAACGTTGATATATGCAATTAAAACCGAACTTCTCCCCTTTTCAATATCTTACTCAGTTTTTTAACGAGAAACAAATAGATGATTGAAAATGAAGTATTTAAGGTTATTATCTAATCAATTATGGGTTTGCATCATTTTTATCGTATATATAATGAATTAATACCTATAGACTGAAAATTAAAAAAAAACGTAGAAAAACGGCAAAATATTGCTAAATTCGATGATATTTTGTTTAAATCAAATAAAGGAAAAGGGAATAATAAACGTCAAAATATTGCTAAATTCGATGATTTTTTGTACGAAACAAAATGCAAGAAAACTTGCTTAAAATGCAATATTATGCGAAATTCTGAGATTTGAAGGCCAAATCACATATCGTGATACGACATGAAATAAAATCGAAATATTGTTAAAAATGAATATATTTACGTAGTATCAAACTACATGAAAAACGTGAAAAAAGTCACTATTTAACCATATTTGAGGATTTTAACTTCAAATCATAGAGCGAGGTTTCGTATTATTTAGATCCAAGAAAAGACATATGACAATGTTGTTTCCAATACAAATGATAAAAATCAATGTGTTTTCATTAGAATTAACTAAAATGTTCCTGATTTTCCGTTTATATTACCGAGGGAAGATGTACACGTAAAACCGCTCTAATCCGGCTGAAACGTCGATATATGCAATAAAAACAGAACTTCTCCCCTTTTCAATATCTTACTCAGCATTTTAACGAGAAACAAATAGTTGATTGAAAATGAAGTATTTAAGGTTATTATCTAATCAATTATGTGTTTGCATCATTTTTATCGTATATATAATGAATTAATACCTATCGACTGAAAATTCACAAAAACGTGGAAAAACGGCAAAATATTGCGTAATTCGATGATATTTTGTTTAAATCAAATAAAGGAAAAGGGGATAATAACGTCAAAATATTGCTAAATTCGATGATTTTTCGAACGAAACAAAATGCAAGAAAACTTGCTTAAAATGCAATATTATGCGAAATTCTGAGATTTGAAGGCCAAATCACATCTCGTGATACTACATGAAATAGAATCGAAATATTGGTAAAAATGAATATATTTACGTACTATCAAACTACATGAAAAACGTGAAAAAAGTCACTATTTACCCATATTTGAGGATTTTAACTTCAAATCATAGAGCGAGGTTTCGTATTATTTAGATCCAAGAAAAGACATATGACAATGCTGTTTCCAATACAAATGATAAAAATCAATGTGTTTTCATTAGTATTAACTAAAATGTTCCTGATTTTCCGTTTATATTACCGATGGAAGATGTACACGAAAATCGCTCTATTCCGGCTGAAACGTCGATATATGCAATAAAAACAGAACTTCTCCCCTTTTCAATATCTTACTCAGTATTTTAACGAGAAACAAGTAGATGATTGAAAATGAAGTATAGTAATGAAGTAATGAAGTAATTAGAGGTTATTATCTAATCAATTATAGGTTTGCATCATTTTTATCGAATATATATGAACTAATACCCATAGACTGAAAATTCACAAAAACGTGGAAAAACGGCAAAATATTGCCTAATTCGATGATATTTTGTTTAGGTCACATAAAGGAAAAAAGGATGATAAACGTCAAAATATTGCTAAATTCGATGATTTTTCGTACGAAATAAAATGCAAGAAAACTTGCTTAAAATGCAATATTATGCAAAATTCTGAGATTTGAAGGCCAAATCACATATCGTGATACTACATGAAATAGAATCGAAATATTGGTAAAAATGAATATATTTACGTAGTATCAAACTACATGATAAACGTGAAAAAAGTCACTATTTTCCATATTTGAGGATTTTAACTTCAAATCATAGAGCGAGCTATCGTATTATTTAGATCCAAGAAAAGACATATGACAATGTTGTTTCCAGTACAAATGATAAAAATCAATGTGTTTTCATTACAATTAATTAAAATGTTCCTGATTTTCCGTTTATATTACCGAGGGAAGATGTACACGAAAAACCGCTCTAATCCGGCTGAAACGTCGATATATGCAATAAAAACAGAACTTCTCCCCTTTTCAATATCTTACTCAGTATTTTAACGAGAAACAAATAGTTGATTGAAAATGAAGTATTTAAGGTTATTATCTAATCAATTATGTGTTTGCATCATTTTTATCGTATATATAATGAATTAATACCTATAGACTGAAAATTCACAAAAACGTGGAAAAACGGCAAAATATTGCGTAATTCGATGATATTTTCTTTAAATCAAATAAAGGAAAAGGGGATAATAAACGTCAAAATATTGCTAAATTCGATGATTTTTCGTACGAAACAAAATGCAAGAAAACTTGCTTAAAATGCAATATTATGCGAAATTCTGAGATTTGAAGGCCAAATCACATATCGTGATACGACATGAAATAAAATCGAAATATTGTTAAAAATGAATATATTTACGTAGTATCAAACTACATGAAAAACGTGAAAAAAGTCACTATTTAACCATATTTGAGGATTTTAACTTCAAATCATAGAGCGAGGTTTAGTATTATTTAGATCCAAGAAAAGACATATGACAATGTTGTTTCCAATACAAATGATAAAAATCAATGTGTTTTCATTAGAATTAACTAAAATGTTCCTGATTTTCCGTTTATATTACCGAGGGAAGATGTACACGTAAAACCGCTCTAATCCGGCTGAAACGTTGATATATGCAATTAAAACCGAACTTCTCCCCTTTTCAATATCTTACTCAGTTTTTTAACGAGAAACAAATAGATGATTGAAAATGAAGTATTTAAGGTTATTATCTAATCAATTATTGGTTTGCATCATTTTTATCGAATATATATGAAATAATATCCATAGACTGAAAATTCACAAAAACGTGGAAAACGGCAAAATATTGCCTAATTCGATGATATTTTGTTTAAGTCACATAAAGGAAAAGGGGATGATAAACGTCAAAATATTGCTAAATTCGATGATTTTTCGTACGAAACAAAATGCAAGAAAACTTGCTTAAAATGCAATATTATGCGAAATTCTGAGATTTGAAGGCCAAATTACATATCGTGATACTACATGAAATAGAATCGAAATATTGGTAAAAATGAATATATTTACGAAGTATCAAACTACATGAAAAACGTGAAAAAAGTCACTATTTACACATATTTGAGGATTTTAACTTCAAATCATAGAGCGAGGTTTCGTATTATTTAGATCCAAGAAAAGACATATGACAATGCTGTTTCCAATACGAATGATAAAAATCAATGTGTTTTCATTAGTATTAACTAAAATGTTCCTGATTTTCCGTTTATATTACCGATGGAAGATGTACACGAAAATCGCTCTATTCCGGCTGAAACGTCGATATATGCAATAAAAACAGAACTTCTCCCCTTTTCAATATCTTACTCAGTATTTTAACGAGAAACAAATAATTGATTGAAAATGAAGGATTTAAGGTTATTATCTAATCAATTATGTGTTTGCATCATTTTTATCGTATATATAATGAATTAATACCTATGGACTGAAAATTCACAAAAACGTGGAAAAACGGCAAAATATTGCGTAATTCGATGATATTTTGTTTAAATCAAAAAAAGGAAAACGGGATAATAAACGTCAAAATATTGCTAAATTCGATGATTTTTCGTACGAAACAAAATGCAAGAAAACTTGCTTAAAATGCAATATTATGCGAAATTCTGAGATTTGAAGGCCAAATCACATATCGTGATACTACATGAAATAGAATCGAAATATTGGTAAAAATGAATATATTTACGTAGTATCAAACTACATGAAAAACGTGAAAAAAGTCACTATTTACCCATATTTGAGGATTTTAACTTCAAATCATAGAGCGAGGTTTCGTATTATTTAGATCCAAGAAAAGACATATGACAATGCTGTTTCCAATACAAATGATAAAAATCAATGTGTTTTCATTAGAATTAACTAAAATGTTCCTGATTTTCCGTTTATATTACCGAGGGAAGATGTACACGTAAAACCGCTCTAATCCGGCTGAAACGTCGATATATGCAATAAAAACCGAACTTCTCCCCTTTTCAATATCTTACTCAGTTTTTTAACGAGAAACAAGTAGATGATTGAAAATGAAGTATTTAAGGTTATTATCTAATCAATTATAGGTTTGCATCATTTTTATCGAATATATATGAATTAATACCCATAGACTGAAAATTCACATAAAGGTGGAAAAACGGCAAAATATTGCCTAATTCGATGATATTTTGTTTAAGTCACATAAAGGAAAAAAGGATGATAAACGTCAAAATATTGCTAAATTCGATGATTTTTCGTACGAAATAAAATGCAAGAAAACCTGCTTAAAATGCAATATTATGCAAAATTCTGAGATTTGAAGGCCAAATCACATATTGTGATACTACATGAAATAGAATCGAAATATTGGTAAAAATGAATATATTTACGTAGTATCAAACTACATGAAAAACGTAAAAAAAGTCACTATTTAACCATATTTGAGGATTTTAACTTCAAATCATAGCGCGAGGTTTCGAATTATTTAGATCCAAGAAAAGACATATGACAATGTTGTTTCCAATACAAATGATAAAAATCAATGTGTTTTCATTAGAATTAACTAAAATGTTCCTGATTTTCCGTTTATATTACCGAGAGAAGATGTACACGTAAAACCGCTCTAATCCGGCTGAAACGTCGATATATGCAATAAAAACCGAACTTCTCCCCTTTTCAATATCTTACTCAGTATTTTAACGAGAAACAAATAGATGATTGAAAATGAAGTATTTAAGGTTATTATCTAATCAATTATGTGTTTGCATCATTTTTATCGTATATATAATGAATTAATACCTAAAGACTGAAAATTCACAAAAACGTGGAAAAACGGCAAAATATTGCGTAATTCGATGATATTTTCTTTAAATCAAATAAAGGAAAAGGGGATAATAAACGTCAAAATATTGCTAAATTCGATGATTTTTCGTTCGAAACAAAATGCAAGAAAACTTGCTTAAAATGCAATATTATGCGAAATTCTGAGATTTGAAGGCCAAATTACATATCGTGATACTACATGAAATAGAATCGAAATATTGGTAAAAATGAATATATTTACGTAGTATCAAACTACATGAAAAACGTGAAAAAAGTCACTATTTACCCATATTTGAGGATTTTAACTTCAAATCATAGAGCGAGGTTTCGTATTATTTAGATCCAAGAAAAGACATATGACAATGCTGTTTCCAATACAAATGATAAAAATCAATGTGTTTTCATTAGTATTAACTAAAATGTTCCTGATTTTCCGTTTATATTACCGATGGAAGATGTACACGAAAATCGCTCTATTCCGGCTGAAACGTCGATATATGCAATAAAAACAGAACTTCTCCCCTTTTTAATATCTTACTCAGTATTTTAACGAGAAACAAATAGTTGATTGAAAATGAAGTATTTAAGGTTATTATCTAATCAATTATGTGTTTGCATCATTTTTATCGTATATATAATGAATTAATACCTATGGACTGAAAATTCACAAAAACGTGGGAAACGGCAAAATATTGCGTAATTCGATGATATTTTGTTTAAGTCACATAAAGGAAAAGGGGATGATAAACGTCAAAATATTGCTAAATTCGATGATTTTTCGTACGAAACAAAAGGCAAGAAAACTTGCTTAAAATGCAATATTATGCGAAATTCTGAGATTTGAAGGCCAAATCACATCGTGATACTACTTGAAATAGAATCGAAATATTGGTAAAAATGAATATATTTACGTAGTATCAAACTACATGAAAAACGTGAAAAAAGTCACTATTTAACCATATTTGAGGATTTTAACTTCCAATCGTAGAGCGAGGTTTTATTATTTAGATCCAAGAAAAGACATATGACAATGTTGTTTCCAATACAAATGATAACAATCAATGTGTTTTCATTAGAATTAACTAAAATGTTCCTGATTTTCCGTTTATATTACCGAGGGAAGATGTACAGGTAAAACCGCTCTAATCCGGCTGAAACGTCGATATATGCAATAAAAACCGAACTTCTCCCTTTTTCAATAACTTACTCAGTATTTTAACGAGAAACAAATAGATGATTGAAAATGAAGTATTTAAGGTTATTATCTAATCAATTATGTGTTTGCATAATTTTTATCGAATATATATGAATTAATACCCATAGACTGAAAATTCACAAAAACGTGGAAAAACGGCAAAATATTGCCTAATTCGATGATATTTTGTTTAAGTCACATAAAGGAAAAGGGGATAATAAACGTCAAAATATTGCTAAATTCGATGATTTTTCGTACGAAACAAAATGCAAGAAAACTTGCTTAAAATGCAATATTATGCGAAATTCTGAGATTTGAAGGCCAAATCACATATCGTGATACTACATGAAATAGAATCGAAATATTGGTAAAAATGAATATATTTACGTAGTATCAAACTACATGAAAAACGTGAAAAAAGTCACTATTTACCCATATTTGAGGATTTTAACTTCAAATCATAGAGCGAGGTTTCGTATTATTTAGATCCAAGAAAAGACATATGACAATGCTGTTTCCAATACAAATGATAAAAATCAATGTGTTTTCATTAGAATTAACTAAAATGTTCCTGATTCTCCGTTTATATTACCGATGGAAGATGTACACGAAAATCGCTCTATTCCGGCTGAAACGTCGATATATGCAATAAAAACAGAACTTCTCCCCTTTTTAATATCTTACTCAGTATTTTAACGAGAAACAAATAGTTGATTGAAAATGAAGGATTTAAGGTTATTATCTAATCAATTATGTGTTTGCATCATTTTTATCGTATATATAATGAATTAATACCTATGGACTGAAAATTCACAAAAACGTGGAAAAACGGCAAAATATTTCGTAATTCGATGATATTTTGTTTAAATCAAATAAAGGAAAAGGGGATAATAAACGTCAAAATATTGCTAAATTCGATGATTTTTCGTACGAAACAAAATGCAAGAAAACTTGCTTAAAATGCAATATTATGCGAAATTCTGAGATTTGAAGGCCAAATCACATATCGTGATACTACATGAAATAGAATCGAAATATTGGTAAAAATGAATATATTTACGTAGTATCAAACTACATGAAAAACGTGAAAAAAGTCACTATTTACACATATTTGAGGATTTTAACTTCAAATCATAGCGCGAGGTTTCGTATTATTTAGATCCAAGAAAAGACATATGACAATGTTGTTTCCAATACAAATGATAAAAATCAATGTGTTTTCATTAGAAATAACTAAAATGTTCCTGATTTTCCGTTCATATTACCGAGAGAAGATGTACACGTAAAACCGCTCTAATCCGGCTGAAACGTCGATATATGCAATAAAAACCGAACTTCTCCCCTTTTCAATATCTTACTCAGTATTTTAACGAGAAACAAATAGATGATTGAAAATGAAGTATTTAAGGTTATTATCTAATCATTTTAATCATTAATCATAATTAATTTGTGTTTGCATCATTTTTATCGTATATATAATGAATTAATACCAATAAACTGAAAATTCACATAAACGTGGAAAAACGGCAAAATATTGCCTAATTCGATGATATTTTGTTTAAATCACATAAAGGAAAAGGGGATGATAAACGTCAAAATACTGCTAAATTCGATGATTTTTCGTACGAAACAAAATGCAAGAAAACTTGCTTAAAATGCAATATTATGCGAAATTCTGAGATTTGAAGGCCAAATCACATATCGTGATACTACATGAAATAGAATCGAAATATTGGTAAAAATGAATATATTTACGTAGTATCAAACTACATGATAAACTTGAAAAAAGTCACTATTTAACCATATTTGAGGATTTTAACTACAAATCATAGAGCGAGCTATCGTATTATTTAGATCCAAGAAAAGACAAATGACAATGTTGTTTCCAGTACAAATGATAAAAATCAATGTGTTTTCATTACAATTAACTAAAATGTTCCTGATTTTCCGTTTATATTACCGAGGGAAGATGTACACGAAAAACCGCTCTAATCCGGCTGAAACGTCGATATATGCAATAAAAACAGAACTTCTCCCCTTTTCAATATCTTACTCAGTATTTTAACGAGAAACAAATAGTTGATTGAAAATGAAGTATTTAAGGTTATTATCTAATCAATTATGTGTTTGCATCATTTTTATCGTATATATAATGAATTAATACCTATAGACTGAAAATTCACAAAAACGTGGAAAAACGGCAAAATATTGCGTAATTCGATGATATTTTCTTTAAATCAAATAAAGGAAAAGGGGATAATAAACGTCAAAATATTGCTAAATTCGATGATTTTTCGTACGAAACAAAATGCAAGAAAACTTGCTTAAAATGCAATATTATGCGAAATTCTGAGATTTGAAGGCCAAATTACATATCGTGATACTACATGAAATAGAATCGAAATTATGGTAAAAATGAATATATTTACGTAGTATCAAACTACATGAAAAACGTGAAAAAAGTCACTATTTACCTATATTTGAGGATTTTAACTTCAAATCATAGAGCGAGGTTTCGTATTATTTAGATCCAAGAAAAGACATATGACAATGTCTTTTCCAGTACAAATGATAAAAATCAATGTGTTTTCAGTACAAATGATAAAAATCAATGTGTTTTCATTACAATTAAGTAAAATGTTCCTGATTTTCCGTTTATATTACCGAGGGAAGATGTACACGAAAAACCGCTCCAATCCGGCTGAAACGTCAATATATGCAATAAAAACAGAACTTCTCCCCTTTTCAATATCTTACTCAGTAATTTAACGAGAAACAAATAGTTGATTGAAAATGAAGTATTTAAGGTTATTATCTAATCAATTATGTGTTTGCATCATTTTTATCGTATATATAATGAATTAATACCTATAGACTGAAAATTCACAAAAACGTGGAAAAACGGCAAAATATTGCGTAATTCGATGATATTTTCTTTAAATCAAATAAAGGAAAAGGGGATAATAAACGTCAAAATATTGCTAAATTCGATGATTTTTCGTACGAAACAAAATGCAAGAAAACTTGCTTAAAATGCAATATTATGCGAAATTCTTAGATTTGAAGGCCAAATCACATTTCGTGATACTACATGAAATAGAATCGAAATATTGGTAAAAAAGAATATATTTACGTAGTATCAAACTACATGAAAAACGTGAAAAAAGTAACTATTTACCCATATTTGAGGATTTTAACTTCAAATCATAGAGCGAGGTTTCGTATTATTTAGATCCAAGAAAAGACATATGACAATGTTGTTTCCAATACAAATGATAAAAATCAATGTGTTTTCATTAGAATTAACTAAAATGTTCCTGATTTTCAGTTTATATTACCGATGGAAGATGTACACGAAAAACCGCTCTAATCCGGCTGAAACGTCGATATATGCAATAAAAACCGAACTTCTCCCCTTTTCAATATCTTACTCAGTTTTTTAACGAGAAACAAATAGATGATTGAAAATGAAGTATTTAAGGTTATTATCTAATCAATTATTGGTTTGCATCATTTTTATCGAATATATATGAAATAATACCCATAGACTGAAAATTCACAAAAACGTGGAAAACGGCAAAATATTGCCTAAGTCGATGATATTTTGTTTAAGTCACATAAAGGAAAAGGGGATGATAAACGTCAAAATATTGCTAAATTCGATGATTTTTCGTAAGAAACAAAATGCAAGAAAACTTGCTTAAAATGCAATATTATGCGAAATTCTGAGATTTGAAGGCCAAATTACATATCGTGATACTACATGAAATAGAATCGAAATATTGGTAAAAATGAATATATTTACGTAGTATCAAACTACATGAAAAACGTGAAAAAAGTCACTATTTTCCCATATTTGAGGATTTTAACTTCAAATCATAGAGCGAGGTTTCGTATTATTTAGATCAAAGAAAAGACATTAGAAATTATTTAGAAATTATTTAGAAAATTATTTAGAAAAGAAAAGACAAAGAAATGACAATGCTGTTTCCAATACAAATGATAAAAATCAATGTGTTTTCATTAGTATTAACTAAAATGTTCCTGATTTTCCGTTTATATTACCGATGGAAGATGTACACGAAAATCGCTCTATTCCGGCTGAAACGTCGATATATGCAATAAAAACAGAACTTCTCCCCTTTTCAATATCTTACTCAGTATTTTAACGAGAAACAAATAGTTGATTGAAAATGAAGTATTTAAGGTTATTATCTAATCAATTATTGGTTTGCATCATTTTTATCGAATATATATGAAATAATACCCATAGACTGAAAATTCACAAAAACGTGGAAAACGGCAAAATATTGCCTAATTCGATGATATTTTGTTTAAGTCACATAAAGGAAAAGGGGATGATAAACGTCAAAATATTGCTAAATTCGATGATTTTTCGTACGAAACAAAATGCAAGAAAACTTGCTTAAAATGCAATATTATGCGAAATTCTGAGATTTGAAGGCCAAATTACATATCGTGATACTACATGAAATAGAATCGAAATATTGGTAAAAATGAATATATTTACGTAGTATCAAACTACATGAAAAACGTGAAAAAAGTCACTATTTAACCATATTTGAGGATTTTAACTTCCAATCGTAGAGCGAGGTTTTATTATTTAGATCCAAGAAAAGACATATGACAATGTTGTTTCCAATACAAATGATAAAAATCAATGTGTTTTCATTAGAATTAACTAAAATGTTCCTGATTTTCCGTTTATATTACCGAGGGAAGATGTACACGTAAAACCGCTCTAATCCGGCTGAAACGTCGATATATGCAATAAAAACCGAACTTCTCCCTTTTTTAATAACTTACTCAGTATTTTAACGAGAAACAAATAGATGATTGAAAATGAAGTATTTAAGGTTATTATCTAATCAATTATGTGTTTGCATAATTTTTATCGAATATATATGAATTAATACCCATAGACTGAAAATTCACAAAAACGTGGAAAAACGGCAAAATATTGCCTAATTCGATGATATTTTGTTTAAGTCACATAAAGGAAAAAAGGATGATAAACGTCAAAATATTGCTAAATTCGATGATTTTTCGTTCGAAATAAAATGCAAGAAAACTTGCTTAAAATGCAATATTATGCAATATTCTGAGATTTGAAGGCCAAATCACATATCGTGATACAACATGAAATAGAATCGAAATATTGGTAAAAATGAATATATTTACGTAGTATCAAACTACATGAAAAACGTGAAAAAAGTCACTATTTAACCATATTTGAGGATTTTAACTTCAAATCATAGCGCGAGGTTTCGTATTATTTAGATCCAAGAAAAGACATATGACAATGTTGTTTCCAATACAAATGATAAAAATCAATGTAATTTCATTAGAAATAACTAAAATGTTCCTGATTTTCCGTTCATATTACCGAGAGAAGATGTACACGTAAAACCGCTCTAATCCGGCTGAAACGTCGATATATGCAATAAAAACCGAACTTCTCCCCTTTTCAATATCTTACTCAGTATTTTAACGAGAAACAAATAGATGATTGAAAATGAAGTATTTAAGGTTATTATCTAATCATTTTAATCATTAATCATAATTATTATGTGTTTGCATCATTTTTATCGTATATATAATGAATTAATACCAATAAACTGAAAATTCACATAAACGTGGAAAAACGGCAAAATATTGCCTAATTCGATGATATTTTCTTTAAATCAAATAAAGGAAAAGGGGATGATAAACGTCAAAATATTGCTAAATTCGATGAATTTTCGTACGAAACAAAAGGGAAGAAAACTTGCTTAAAATGCAATATTATGCGAAATTCTGAGATTTGAAGGCCAAATCACATATCGTGATACTACATGAAATAGAATCGAAATATTGGTAAAAATGAATATATTTACGTAGTATCAAACTACATGAAAAACGTGAAAAAAGTCACTATTTAACCATATTTGAGGATTTTAACTTCCAATCGTAGAGCGAGGTTTTATTATTTAGATCCAAGAAAAGACATATGACAATGTTGTTTCCAATACAAATGATAAAAATCAATGTGTTTTCATTAGAATTAACTAAAATGTTCCTGATTTTCCGTTTATATTACCGAGGGAAGATGTACACGTAAACCCGCTCTAATCCGGCTGAAACGTCGATATATGCAATAAAAACCGAACTTCTCCCTTTTTCAATAACTTACTCAGTATTTTAACGAGAAACAAATAGATGATTGAAAATGAAGTATTTAAGGTTATTATCTAATCAATTATGTGTTTGCATAATTTTTATCGAATATATATGAATTAATACCCATAGACTGAAAATTCACAAAAACGTGGAAAAACGGCAAAATATTGCCAAATTCGATGATATTTTGTTTAAGTTACATAAAGGAAAAAAGGATGATAAACGTCAAAATATTGCTAAATTCGATGATTTTTCGTTCGAAATAAAATGCAAGAAAACTTGCTTAAAATGCAATATTATGCAATATTCTGAGATTTGAAGGCCAAATCACATATCGTGATACTACATGAAATAGAATCGAAATATTGGTAAAAATGAATATATTTACGTAGTATCAAACTACATGAAAAACGTGAAAAAGTCACTATTTAACCATATTTGAGGATTTTAACTTCAAATCATAGCGCGAGGTTTCGTATTATTTAGATCCAAGAAAAGACATAAAAAAACCGAACTTCTCCCCTTTTCAATATCTTACTCAGTTTTTTAACGAGAAACAAATAGATGATTGAAAATGAAGTATTTAAGGATATTATCTAATCAATTATGTGTTTGCATAATTTTTATCGAATATATATGAATTAATACCCATTGACTGAAAATTCACAAAAACGTGGAAAAACGGCAAAATATTGCCTAATTCGATGATATTTTGTTTAAGTCACATAAAGGAAAAAAGGATGATAAACGTCAAAATATTGCTAAATGCGATGATTTTTCGTTCGAAATTAAATGCAAGAAAACTTGCTTAAAATGCAATATTATGAAAAATTCTGAGATTTGAAGGCCAAATCACATCTAATCATTTTAATCATTAATCATAATTATTATGTGTTTGCATCATTTTTATCGTATATGTAATGAATTAATACCAATAAACTGAAAATTCACATAAACGTGGAAAAACGGCAAAATACTGCCTAATTCGATGATATTTTGTTTAAATCACATAAAGGAAAAGGGGATGATAAACGTCAAAATACTGCTAAATTCGATGATTTTTCGTACGAAACAAAATGCAAGAAAACTTGCTTAAAATGCAATATTATGCGAAATTCTGAGATTTGAAGGCCAAATCACATATACTACATGAAATAGAATCGAAATATTGGTAAAAATGAATATATTTACGTAGTATCAAACTACATGATACACGTGAAAAAAGTCACTATTTAACCATATTTGAGGATTTTAACTTCAAATCATAGAGCGAGCTATCGTATTATTTAGATCCAAGAAAAGACATATGACAATGTTGTTTCCAGTACAAATGATAAAAATCAATGTGTTTTCATTACAATTAACTAAAATGTTCCTGATTTTCCGTTTATATTACCGAGGGAAGATGTACACGAAAAACCGCTCTAATCCGGCTGAAACGTCGATATATGCAATAAAAACAGAACTTCTCCCCTTTTCAATATCTTACTCAGTATTTTAACGAGAAACAAATAGATGATTGAAAATGAAGTATTTAAGGTTATTATCTAATCATTTTAATCATTAATCATAATTATTATGTGTTTGCATCATTTTTATCGTATATATAATGAATTAATACCAATAAACTGAAAATTCACATAAACGTGGAAAAACGGCAAAATATTGCCTAATTCGATGATATTTTCTTTAAATCAAATAAAGGAAAAGGGGATGATAAACGTCAAAATATTGCTAAATTCGATGAATTTTCGTACGAAACAAAAGGCAAGAAAACTTGCTTAAAATGCAATATTATGCGAAATTCTGAGATTTGAAGGCCAAATCACATATCGTGATACTACATGAAATAGAATCGAAATATTGGTAAAAATGAATATATTTACGTAGTATCAAACTACATGAAAAACGTGAAAAAAGTCACTATTTAACCATATTTGAGGATTTTAACTTCCAATCGTAGAGCGAGGTTTTATTATTTAGATCCAAGAAAAGACATATGACAATGTTGTTTCCAATACAAATGATAAAAATCAATGTGTTTTCATTAGAATTAACTAAAATGTTCCTGATTTTCCGTTTATATTACCGAGGGAAGATGTACACGTAAACCCGCTCTAATCCGGCTGAAACGTCGATATATGCAATAAAAACCGAACTTCTCCCTTTTTCAATAACTTACTCAGTATTTTAACGAGAAACAAATAGATGATTGAAAATGAAGTATTTAAGGTTATTATCTAATCAATTATGTGTTTGCATAATTTTTATCGAATATATATGAATTAATACCCATAGACTGAAAATTCACAAAAACGTGGAAAAACGGCAAAATATTGCCAAATTCGATGATATTTTGTTTAAGTTACATAAAGGAAAAAAGGATGATAAACGTCAAAATATTGCTAAATTCGATGATTTTTCGTTCGAAATAAAATGCAAGAAAACTTGCTTAAAATGCAATATTATGCAATATTCTGAGATTTGAAGGCCAAATCACATATCGTGATACTACATGAAATAGAATCGAAATATTGGTAAAAATGAATATATTTACGTAGTATCAAACTACATGAAAAACGTGAAAAAGTCACTATTTAACCATATTTGAGGATTTTAACTTCAAATCATAGCGCGAGGTTTCGTATTATTTAGATCCAAGAAAAGACATAAAAAAACCGAACTTCTCCCCTTTTCAATATCTTACTCAGTTTTTTAACGAGAAACAAATAGATGATTGAAAATGAAGTATTTAAGGATATTATCTAATCAATTATGTGTTTGCATAATTTTTATCGAATATATATGAATTAATACCCATTGACTGAAAATTCACTAAAACGTGGAAAAACGGCAAAATATTGCCTAATTCGATGATATTTTGTTTAAGTCACATAAAGGAAAAAAGGATGATAAACGTCAAAATATTGCTAAATGCGATGATTTTTCGTTCGAAATTAAATGCAAGAAAACTTGCTTAAAATGCAATATTATGAAAAATTCTGAGATTTGAAGGCCAAATCACATCTAATCATTTTAATCATTAATCATAATTATTATGTGTTTGCATCATTTTTATCGTATATGTAATGAATTAATACCAATAAACTGAAAATTCACATAAACGTGGAAAAACGGCAAAATACTGCCTAATTCGATGATATTTTGTTTAAATCACATAAAGGAAAAGGGGATGATAAACGTCAAAATACTGCTAAATTCGATGATTTTTCGTACGAAACAAAATGCAAGAAAACTTGCTTAAAATGCAATATTATGCGAAATTCTGAGATTTGAAGGCCAAATCACATATACTACATGAAATAGAATCGAAATATTGGTAAAAATGAATATATTTACGTAGTATCAAACTACATGATACACGTGAAAAAAGTCACTATTTAACCATATTTGAGGATTTTAACTTCAAATCATAGAGCGAGCTATCGTATTATTTAGATCCAAGAAAAGACATATGACAATGTTGTTTCCAGTACAAATGATAAAAATCAATGTGTTTTCATTACAATTAACTAAAATGTTCCTGATTTTCCGTTTATATTACCGAGGGAAGATGTACACGAAAAACCGCTCTAATCCGGCTGAAACGTCGATATATGCAATAAAAACAGAACTTCTCCCCTTTTCAATATCTTACTCAGTTTTTTAACGAGAAACAAATAGATGATTGAAAATGAAGTATTTAAGGTTATTATCTAATCAATTATAGGTTTGCATCATTTTTATCGAATATATATGAATTAATACCCATAGACTGAAAATTCACAAAAACGTGGAAAACGGCAAAATATTGCGTAATTCGATGATATTTTGTTTAAATCAAATAAAGGAAAAGGGGATAATAAACGTCAAAATATTGCTAAATTCGATGATTTTTCGTACGAAACAAAATGCAAGAAAACTTGCTTAAAATGCAATATTATGCGAAATTCTGAGATTTGAAGGCCAAATCACATATCGTGATACTACATGAAATAGAATCGAAATATTGGTAAAAATGAATATATTTACGTAGTATCAAACTACATGAAAAACGTGAAAAAAGTCACTATTTACCCATATTTGAGGATTTTAACTTCAAATCATAGAGCGAGGTTTCGTATTATTTAGATCCAAGAAAAGACATATGACAATGCTGTTTCCAATACAAATGATAAAAATCAATGTGTTTTCATTAGAATTAACTAAAATGTTCCTGATTTTCCGTTTATATTACCGAGGGAAGATGTACACGTAAAACCGCTCTAATCCGGCTGAAACGTCGATATATGCAATAAAAACCGAACTTCTCCCCTTTTCAATATCTTACTCAGTATTTTAAAGAGAAACAATTAGATGATTGAAAATGAAGTATTTAAGGTTATTATCTAATCAATTATGGGTTTGCATCATTTTTATCGTATATATATGAATTATTGCCCATAGACTGAAAATTCACAAAAACGTGGAAAACGGCAAAATATTGCCTAATTCGATGATATTTTGTTTAAATCAAATAAAGGAAAAGGGGATAATAAACGTCAAAATATTGCTAAATTCGATGAATTTTCGTACGAAACAAAATGCAAGAAAACTTGCTTAAAATGCAATATTATGCGAAATTCTGAGATTTGAAGGCCAAATCACATATCGTGATACTACATGAAATAGAATCGAAATATTGGTAAAAATGAATATATTTACGTAGTATCAAACTACATGAAAAACGTGAAAAAAGTCACTATTTACCCATATTTGAGGATTTTAACTTCAAATCATAGAGCGAGGTTTCGTATTATTTAGATCCAAGAAGAGACATATGACAATGCTGTTTCCAATACAAATGATAAAAATCAATGTGTTTTCATTAGAATTAACTAAAATGTTCCTGATTTTCCGTTTATATTACCGAGGGAAGATGTACACGTAAAACCGCTCTAATCCGGCTGAAACGTCGATATATGCAATAAAAACCGAACTTCTCCCCTTTTTAATATCTTACTCAGTTTTTTAACGAGAAACAAATAGATGATTGAAAATGAAGTATTTAAGGTTATTATCTAATCAATTATAGGTTTGCATCATTTTTATCGAATATATATGAATTAATACCCATAGACTGAAAATTCACAAAAACGTGGAAAACGGCAAAATATTGCCTAATTCGATAATATTTTGTTTAAGTCACATAAAGGAAAAGGGGATGATAAACGTCAAAATATTGCTAATTTCGATGATTTTTCGTACGAAACAAAATGCAAGAAAACTTGCTTAAAATGCAATATTATGCGAAATTCTGAGATTTGAAGGCCAAATCACATATCGTGATACTACATGAAATAGAATCGAAATATTGGTAAAAATGAATATATTTACGTAGTATCAAACTACATGATAAACGTGAAAAAAGTCACTATTTAACCATATTTGAGGATTTTAACTTCAAATCATAGAGCGAGCTATCGTATTATTTAGATCCAAGAAAAGACATATGACAATGTTGTTTCCAGTACAAATGATAAAAATCAATGTGTTTTCAGTACAAATGATAAAAATCAATGTGTTTTCATTACAATTATGTAAAATGTTCCTGATTTTCCGTTTATATTACCGAGGGAAGATGTACACGAAAAACCGCTCCAATCCGGCTGAAACGTCAATATATGCAATAAAAACAGAACTTCTCCCCTTTTCAATATCTTACTCAGTAATTTAACGAGAAACAAATAGTTGATTGAAAATGAAGTATTTAAGGTTATTATCTAATCAATTATGTGTTTGCATCATTTTTATCGTATATATAATGAATTAATACCTATAGACTGAAAATTCACAAAAACGTGGAAAAACGGCAAAATATTGCGTAATTCGATGATATTTTCTTTAAATCAAATAAAGGAAAAGGGGATGATAAACGTCAAAATATTGCTAAATTCGATGAATTTTCGTACGAAACAAAAGGCAAGAAAACTTGCTTAAAATGCAATATTATGCGAAATTCTGAGATTTGAAGGCCAAATCACATCGTGATACTACATGAAATAGAATCGAAATATTGGTAAAAATGAATATATTTACGTAGTATCAAACTACATGAAAAACGTGAAAAAAGTCACTATTTAACCATATTTGAGGATTTTAACTTCCAATCGTAGAGCGAGGTTTTATTATTTAGATCCAAGAAAAGACATATGACAATGTTGTTTCCAATACAAATGATAAAAATCAATGTGTTTTCATTAGAATTAACTAAAATGTTCCTGATTTTCCGTTTATATTACCGAGGGAAGATGTACACGTAAACCCGCTCTAATCCGGCTGAAACGTCGATATATGCAATAAAAACCGAACTTCTCCCTTTTTCAATAACTTACTCAGTATTTTAACGAGAAACAAATAGATGATTGAAAATGAAGTATTTAAGGTTATTATCTAATCAATTATGTGTTTGCATAATTTTTATCGAATATATATGAATTAATACCCATAGACTGAAAATTCACAAAAACGTGGAAAAACGGCAAAATATTGCCAAATTCGATGATATTTTGTTTAAGTTACATAAAGGAAAAAAGGATGATAAACGTCAAAATATTGCTAAATTCGATGATTTTTCGTTCGAAATAAAATGCAAGAAAACTTGCTTAAAATGCAATATTATGCAATATTCTGAGATTTGAAGGCCAAATCACATATCGTGATACTACATGAAATAGAATCGAAATATTGGTAAAAATGAATATATTTACGTAGTATCAAACTACATGAAAAACGTGAAAAAGTCACTATTTAACCATATTTGAGGATTTTAACTTCAAATCATAGCGCGAGGTTTCGTATTATTTAGATCCAAGAAAAGACATAAAAAAACCGAACTTCTCCCCTTTTCAATATCTTACTCAGTTTTTTAACGAGAAACAAATAGATGATTGAAAATGAAGTATTTAAGGATATTATCTAATCAATTATGTGTTTGCATAATTTTTATCGAATATATATGAATTAATACCCATTGACTGAAAATTCACAAAAACGTGGAAAAACGGCAAAATATTGCCTAATTCGATGATATTTTGTTTAAGTCACATAAAGGAAAAAAGGATGATAAACGTCAAAATATTGCTAAATGCGATGATTTTTCGTTCGAAATTAAATGCAAGAAAACTTGCTTAAAATGCAATATTATGAAAAATTCTGAGATTTGAAGGCCAAATCACATCTAATCATTTTAATCATTAATCATAATTATTATGTGTTTGCATCATTTTTATCGTATATGTAATGAATTAATACCAATAAACTGAAAATTCACATAAACGTGGAAAAACGGCAAAATACTGCCTAATTCAATGATATTTTGTTTAAATCACATAAAGGAAAAGGGGATGATAAACGTCAAAATACTGCTAAATTCGATGATTTTTCGTACGAAACAAAATGCAAGAAAACTTGCTTAAAATGCAATATTATGCGAAATTCTGAGATTTGAAGGCCAAATCACATATACTACATGAAATAGAATCGAAATATTGGTAAAAATGAATATATTTACGTAGTATCAAACTACATGATAAACGTGAAAAAAGTCACTATTTAACCATATTTGAGGATTTTAACTTCAAATCATAGAGCGAGCTACCGTATTATTTAGATCCAAGAAAAGACATATGACAATGTTGTTTCCAGTACAAATGATAAAAATCAATGTGTTTTCATTACAATTAACTAAAATGTTCCTGATTTTCCGTTTATATTACCGAGGGAAGATGTACACGAAAAACCGCTCTAATCCGGCTGAAACGTCGATATATGCAATAAAAACAGAACTTCTCCCCTTTTCAATATCTTACTCAGTTTTTTAACGAGAAACAAATAGATGATTGAAAATGAAGTATTTAAGGTTATTATCTAATCAATTATAGGTTTGCATCATTTTTATCGAATATATATGAATTAATACCCATAGACTGAAAATTCACAAAAACGTGGAAAACGGCAAAATATTGCGTAATTCGATGATATTTTGTTTAAATCAAATAAAGGAAAAGGGGATAATAAACGTCAAAATATTGCTAAATTCGATGATTTTTCGTACGAAACAAAATGCAAGAAAACTTGCTTAAAATGCAATATTATGCGAAATTCTGAGATTTGAAGGCCAAATCACATATCGTGATACTACATGAAATAGAATCGAAATATTGGTAAAAATGAATATATTTACGTAGTATCAAACTACATGAAAAACGTGAAAAAAGTCACTATTTACCCATATTTGAGGATTTTAACTTCAAATCATAGAGCGAGGTTTCGTATTATTTAGATCCAAGAAAAGACATATGACAATGCTGTTTCCAATACAAATGATAAAAATCAATGTGTTTTCATTAGAATTAACTAAAATGTTCCTGATTTTCCGTTTATATTACCGAGGGAAGATGTACACGTAAAACCGCTCTAATCCGGCTGAAACGTCGATATATGCAATAAAAACCGAACTTCTCCCCTTTTCAATATCTTACTCAGTATTTTAAAGAGAAACAATTAGATGATTGAAAATGAAGTATTTAAGGTTATTATCTAATCAATTATGGGTTTGCATCATTTTTATCGTATATATATGAATTATTGCCCATAGACTGAAAATTCACAAAAACGTGGAAAACGGCAAAATATTGCCTAATTCGATGATATTTTGTTTAAATCAAATAAAGGAAAAGGGGATAATAAACGTCAAAATATTGCTAAATTCGATGAATTTTCGTACGAAACAAAATGCAAGAAAACTTGCTTAAAATGCAATATTATGCGAAATTCTGAGATTTGAAGGCCAAATCACATATCGTGATACTACATGAAATAGAATCGAAATATTGGTAAAAATGAATATATTTACGTAGTATCAAACTACGTGAAAAACGTGAAAAAAGTCACTATTTACCCATATTTGAGGATTTTAACTTCAAATCATAGAGCGAGGTTTCGTATTATTTAGATCCAAGAAAAGACATATGACAATGCTGTTTCCAATACAAATGATAAAAATCAATGTGTTTTCATTAGAATTAACTAAAATGTTCCTGATTTTCCGTTTATATTACCGAGGGAAGATGTACACGTAAAACCGCTCTAATCCGGCTGAAACGTCGATATATGCAATAAAAACCGAACTTCTCCCCTTTTAATATCTTACTCAGTTTTTTAACGAGAAACAAATAGATGATTGAAAATGAAGTATTTAAGGTTATTATCTAATCAATTATAGGTTTGCATCATTTTTATCGAATATATATGAATTAATACCCATAGACTGAAAATTCACAAAAACGTGGAAAACGGCAAAATATTGCCTAATTCGATAATATTTTGTTTAAGTCACATAAAGGAAAAGGGGATGATAAACGTCAAAATATTGCTAATTTCGATGATTTTTCGTACGAAACAAAAGGCAAGAAAACTTGCTTAAAATGCAATATTATGCAAAATTCTGAGATTTGAAGGCCAAATTACATATCGTGATACTACATGAAATAGAATCGAAATATTGGTAAAAATGAATATATTTACGTAGTATCAAACTACATGAAAAACGTGAAAAAAGTCACTATTTAACCATATTTGAGGATTTTAACTTCAAATCATAGAGCGAGCTATCGTATTATTTAGATCCAAGAAAAGACATATGACAATGTTGTTTCCAGTACAAATGATAAAAATCAATGTGTTTTCAGTACAAATGATATAAATCAATGTGTTTTCATTACAATTAAGTAAAATGTTCCTGATTTTCCGTTTATATTACCGAGGGAAGATGTACACGAAAAACCGCTCCAATCCGGCTGAAACGTCAATATATGCAATAAAAACAGAACTTCTCCCCCTTTAAATATCTTACTCAGTAATTTAACGAGAAACAAATAGTTGATTGAAAATGAAGTATTTAAGGTTATTATCTAATCAATTATGTGTTTGCATCATTTTTATCGTATATATAATGAATTAATACCTATAGACTGAAAATTCACAAAAACGTGGAAAAACGGCAAAATATTGCGTAATTCGATGATATTTTCTTTAAATCAAATAAAGGAAAAGGGGATGATAAACGTCAAAATATTGCTAAATTCGATGAATTTTCGTACGAAACAAAAGGCAAGAAAACTTGCTTAAAATGCAATATTATGCGAAATTCTGAGATTTGAAGGCCAAATCACATCGTGATACTACATGAAATAGAATCGAAATATTGGTAAAAATGAATATATTTACGTAGTATCAAACTACATGAAAAACGTGAAAAAAGTCACTATTTAACCATATTTGAGGATTTTAACTTCCAATCGTAGAGCGAGGTTTTATTATTTAGATCCAAGAAAAGACATATGACAATGTTGTTTCCAATACAAATGATAAAAATCAATGTGTTTTCATTAGAATTAACTAAAATGTTCCTGATTTTCCGTTTATATTACCGAGGGAAGATGTACACGTAAACCCGCTCTAATCCGGCTGAAACGTCGATATATGCAATAAAAACCGAACTTCTCCCTTTTTCAATAACTTACTCAGTATTTTAACGAGAAACAAATAGATGATTGAAAATGAAGTATTTAAGGTTATTATCTAATCAATTATGTGTTTGCATAATTTTTATCGAATATATATGAATTAATACCCATAGACTGAAAATTCACAAAAACGTGGAAAAACGGCAAAATATTGCCAAATTCGATGATATTTTGTTTAAGTTACATAAAGGAAAAAAGGATGATAAACGTCAAAATATTGCTAAATTCGATGATTTTTCGTTCGAAATAAAATGCAAGAAAACTTGCTTAAAATGCAATATTATGCAATATTCTGAGATTTGAAGGCCAAATCACATATCGTGATACTACATGAAATAGAATCGAAATATTGGTAAAAATGAATATATTTACTTAGTATCAAACTACATGAAAAACGTGAAAAAGTCACTATTTAACCATATTTGAGGATTTTAACTTCAAATCATAGCGCGAGGTTTCGTATTATTTAGATCCAAGAAAAGACATAAAAAAACCGAACTTCTCCCCTTTTCAATATCTTACTCAGTTTTTTAACGAGAAACAAATAGATGATTGAAAATGAAGTATTTAAGGATATTATCTAATCAATTATGTGTTTGCATAATTTTTATCGAATATATATGAATTAATACCCATTGACTAAAAATTCACAAAAACGTGGAAAAACGGCAAAATATTGCCTAATTCGATGATATTTTGTTTAAGTCACATAAAGGAAAAAAGGATGATAAACGTCAAAATATTGCTAAATGCGATGATTTTTCGTTCGAAATTAAATGCAAGAAAACTTGCTTAAAATGCAATATTATGAAAAATTCTGAGATTTGAAGGCCAAATCACATCTAATCATTTTAATCATTAATCATAATTATTATGTGTTTGCATCATTTTTATCGTATATGTAATGAATTAATACCAATAAACTGAAAATTCACATAAACGTGGAAAAACGGCAAAATACTGCCTAATTCGATGATATTTTGTTTAAATCACATAAAGGAAAAGGGGATGATAAACGTCAAAATACTGCTAAATTCGATGATTTTTCGTACGAAACAAAATGCAAGAAAACTTGCTTAAAATGCAATATTATGCGAAATTCTGAGATTTGAAGGCCAAATCACATATACTACATGAAATAGAATCGAAATATTGGTAAAAATGAATATATTTACGTAGTATCAAACTACATGATAAACGTGAAAAAAGTCACTATTTAACCATATTTGAGGATTTTAACTTCAAATCATAGAGCGAGCTATCGTATTATTTAGATCCAAGAAAAGACATATGACAATGTTGTTTCCAGTACAAATGATAAAAATCAATGTGTTTTCATTACAATTAACTAAAATGTTCCTGATTTTCCGTTTATATTACCGAGGGAAGATGTACACGAAAAACCGCTCTAATCCGGCTGAAACGTCGATATATGCAATAAAAACAGAACTTCTCCCCTTTTCAATATCTTACTCAGTTTTTTAACGAGAAACAAATAGATGATTGAAAATGAAGTATTTAAGGTTATTATCTAATCAATTATAGGTTTGCATCATTTTTATCGAATATATATGAATTAATACCCATAGACTGAAAATTCACAAAAACGTGGAAAACGGCAAAATATTGCGTAATTCGATGATATTTTGTTTAAATCAAATAAAGGAAAAGGGGATAATAAACGTCAAAATATTGCTAAATTCGATGATTTTTCGTACGAAACAAAATGCAAGAAAACTTGCTTAAAATGCAATATTATGCGAAATTCTGAGATTTGAAGGCCAAATCACATATCGTGATACTACATGAAATAGAATCGAAATATTGGTAAAAATGAATATATTTACGTAGTATCAAACTACATGAAAAACGTGAAAAAAGTCACTATTTACCCATATTTGAGGATTTTAACTTCAAATCATAGAGCGAGGTTTCGTATTATTTAGATCCAAGAAAAGACATATGACAATGCTGTTTCCAATACAAATGATAAAAATCAATGTGTTTTCATTAGAATTAACTAAAATGTTCCTGATTTTCCGTTTATATTACCGAGGGAAGATGTACACGTAAAACCGCTCTAATCCGGCTGAAACGTCGATATATGCAATAAAAACCGAACTTCTCCCCTTTTCAATATCTTACTCAGTATTTTAAAGAGAAACAATTAGATGATTGAAAATGAAGTATTTAAGGTTATTATCTAATCAATTATGGGTTTGCATCATTTTTATCGTATATATATGAATTATTGCCCATAGACTGAAAATTCACAAAAACGTGGAAAACGGCAAAATATTGCCTAATTCGATGATATTTTGTTTAAATCAAATAAAGGAAAAGGGGATAATAAACGTCAAAATATTGCTAAATTCGATGAATTTTCGTACGAAACAAAATGCAAGAAAACTTGCTTAAAATGCAATATTATGCGAAATTCTGAGATTTGAAGGCCAAATCACATATCGTGATACTACATGAAATAGAATCGAAATATTGGTAAAAATGAATATATTTACGTAGTATCAAACTACATGAAAAACGTGAAAAAAGTCACTATTTACCCATATTTGAGGATTTTAACTTCAAATCATAGAGCGAGGTTTCGTATTATTTAGATCCAAGAAAAGACATATGACAATGCTGTTTCCAATACAAATGATAAAAATCAATGTGTTTTCATTAGAATTAACTAAAATGTTCCTGATTTTCCGTTTATATTACCGAGGGAAGATGTACACGTAAAACCGCTCTAATCCGGCTGAAACGTCGATATATGCAATAAAAACCGAACTTCTCCCCTTTTTAATATCTTACTCAGTTTTTTAACGAGAAACAAATAGATGATTGAAAATGAAGTATTTAAGGTTATTATCTAATCAATTATAGGTTTGCATCATTTTTATCGAATATATATGAATTAATACCCATAGACTGAAAATTCACAAAAACGTGGAAAACGGCAAAATATTGCCTAATTCGATAATATTTTGTTTAAGTCACATAAAGGAAAAGGGGATGATAAACGTCAAAATATTGCTAATTTCGATGATTTTTCGTACGAAACAAAAGGCAAGAAAACTTGCTTAAAATGCAATATTATGCAAAATTCTGAGATTTGAAGGCCAAATTACATATCGTGATACTACATGAAATAGAATCGAAATATTGGTAAAAATGAATATATTTACGTAGTATCAAACTACATGAAAAACGTGAAAAAAGTCACTATTTAACCATATTTGAGGATTTTAACTTCAAATCATAGAGCGAGCTATCGTATTATTTAGATCCAAGAAAAGACATATGACAATGTTGTTTCCAGTACAAATGATAAAAATCAATGTGCTTTCAGTACAAATGATAAAAATCAATGTGTTTTCATTACAATTAAGTAAAATGTTCCTGATTTTCCGTTTATATTACCGAGGGAAGATGTACACGAAAAACCGCTCCAATCCGGCTGAAACGTCAATATATGCAATAAAAACAGAACTTCTCCCCTTTTCAATATCTTACTCAGTAATTTAACGAGAAACAAATAGTTGATTGAAAATGAAGTATTTAAGGTTATTATCTAATCAATTATGTGTTTGCATCATTTTTATCGTATATATAATGAATTAATACCTATAGACTGAAAATTCACAAAAACGTGGAAAAACGGCAAAATATTGCGTAATTCGATGATATTTTCTTTAAATCAAATAAAGGAAAAGGGGATAATAAACGTCAAAATATTGCTAAATTCGATGATTTTTCGTTCGAAATAAAATGCAAGAAAACTTGCTTAAAATGCAATATTATGCAATATTCTGAGATTTGAAGGCGTAGTATCACATATCGTGATACTACATGAAATAGAATCGAAATATTGGTAAAAATGAATATATTTACGTAGTATCAAACTACATGAAAAACGTGAAAAAAGTCAATATTTAACCATATTTGAGGATTTTAACTTCAAATCATAGCGCGAGGTTTCGTATTATTTAGATCCAAGAAAAGACATAAAAAAACCGAACTTCTCCCCTTTTCAATATCTTACTCAGTTTTTTAACGAGAAACAAATAGATGATTGAAAATGAAGTATTTAAGGATATTATCTAATCAATTATGTGTTTGCATAATTTTTATCGAATATATATGAATTAATACCCATTGACTGAAAATTCACAAAAACGTGGAAAAACGGCAAAATATTGCCTAATTCGATGATATTTTGTTTAAGTCACATAAAGGAAAAAAGGATGATAAACGTCAAAATATTGCTAAATGCGATGATTTTTCGTTCGAAATTAAATGCAAGAAAACTTGCTTAAAATGCAATATTATGAAAAATTCTGAGATTTGAAGGCCAAATCACATCTAATCATTTTAATCATTAATCATAATTATTATGTGTTTGCATCATTTTTATCGTATATGTAATGAATTAATACCAATAAACTGAAAATTCACATAAACGTGGAAAAACGGCAAAATACTGCCTAATTCGATGATATTTTGTTTAAATCACATAAAGGAAAAGGGGATGATAAACGTCAAAATACTGCTAAATTCGATGATTTTTCGTACGAAACAAAATGCAAGAAAACTTGCTTAAAATGCAATATTATGCGAAATTCTGAGATTTGAAGGCCAAATCACATATACTACATGAAATAGAATCGAAATATTGGTAAAAATGAATATATTTACGTAGTATCAAACTACATGATAAACGTGAAAAAAGTCACTATTAAACCATATTTGAGGATTTTAACTTCAAATCATAGAGCGAGCTATCGTATTATTTAGATCCAAGAAAAGACATATGACAATGTTGTTTCCAGTACAAATGATAAAAATCAATGTGTTTTCATTACAATTAACTAAAATGTTCCTGATTTTCCGTTTATATTACCGAGGGAAGATGTACACGAAAAACCGCTCTAATCCGGCTGAAACGTCGATATATGCAATAAAAACAGAACTTCTCCCCTTTTCAATATCTTACTCAGTTTTTTAACGAGAAACAAATAGATGATTGAAAATGAAGTATTTAAGGTTATTATCTAATCAATTATAGGTTTGCATCATTTTTATCGAATATATATGAATTAATACCCATAGACTGAAAATTCACAAAAACGTGGAAAACGGCAAAATATTGCGTAATTCGATGATATTTTGTTTAAATCAAATAAAGGAAAAGGGGATAATAAACGTCAAAATATTGCTAAATTCGATGATTTTTCGTACGAAACAAAATGCAAGAAAACTTGCTTAAAATGCAATATTATGCGAAATTCTGAGATTTGAAGGCCAAATCACATATCGTGATACTGCATGAAATAGAATCGAAAAATTGGTAAAAATGAATATATTTACGTAGTATCAAACTACATGAAAAACGTGAAAAAAGTCACTATTTACCCATATTTGAGGATTTTAACTTCAAATCATAGAGCGAGGTTTCGTATTATTTAGATCCAAGAAAAGACATATGACAATGCTGTTTCCAATACAAATGATAAAAATCAATGTGTTTTCATTAGAATTAACTAAAATGTTCCTGATTTTCCGTTTATATTACCGAGGGAAGATGTACACGTAAAACCGCTCTAATCCGGCTGAAACGTCGATATATGCAATAAAAACCGAACTTCTCCCCTTTTCAATATCTTACTCAGTTTTTTAACGAGAAACAAATAGATGATTGAAAATGAAGTATTTAAGGTTATTATCTAATCAATTATAGGTTTGCATCATTTTTATCGAATATATATGAATTAATACCCATAGACTGAAAATTCACAAAAACGTGGAAAACGGCAAAATATTGCCTAATTCGATAATATTTTGTTTAAGTCACATAAAGGAAAAGGGGATGATAAACGTCAAAATATTGCTAATTTCGATGATTTTTCGTACGAAACAAAAGGCAAGAAAACTTGCTTAAAATGCAATATTATTGAAAATTCTGAGATTTGAAGGCCAAATCACATATCGTGATACTACATGAAATAGAATCGAAATATTGGTAAAAATGAATATATTTACGTAGTATAAAACTACATGAAAAACGTGAAAAAAGTCACTATTTAACCATATTTGAGGATTTTAACTTCAAATCATAGCGCGAGGTTTTATTATTTAGATCCAAGAAAAGACATATGACAATGTTGTTTCCAATGATAAAATCAATGTGTTTTCATTAGAATTAACTAAAATGTTCCTGATTTTCCGTTTATATTACCGAGAGAAGATGTACACGTAAAACCGCTCTAATCCGGCTGAAACGTCGATATATGCAATAAAAACCGAACTTCTCCCCTTTTCAATATCTTACTCAGTATTTTAAAGAGAAACAATTAGATGATTAAAAATGAAGTATTTAAGGTTATTATCTAATCAATTATGTGTTTGCATCATTTTTATCGTATATATAATGAATTAATACCTATAGACTGAAAATTCACAAAAACGTGGAAAAACGGCAAAATATTGCCTAATTCGATGATATTTTCTTTAAATCAAATAAAGGAAAAGTGGATAATAAACGTCAAAATATTGCTAAATTCGATGATTTTTCGTACGAAACATAATGCAAGAAAACTTGCTTAAAATGCAATATTATGCGAAATTCTGAGATTTGAAGGCCAAATCACATATCGTGATACTACATGAAATAGAATCGAAATATTGGTAAAAATGAATATATTTACGTAGTATCAAACTACATGAAAAACGTGAAAAAAGTCACTATTTACCCATATATGAGGATTTTAACTTCAAATCATAGAGCGAGGTTTCGTATTATTTAGATCCAAGAAAAGACATATGACAATGCTGTTTCCAATACAAATGATAAAAATCAATGTGTTTTCATTAGAATTAACTAAAATGTTCCTGATTTTCCGTTTATATTACCGAGGGAAGATGTACACGTAAAACCGCTCTAATCCGGCTGAAACGTCGATATATGCAATAAAACCGAACTTCTCCCCTTTTCAATATCTTACTCAGTATTTTAAAGAGAAACAATTAGATGATTGAAAATGAAGTATTTAAGGTTATTATCTAATCAATTATGGGTTTGCATCATTTTTATCGTATATGTATGAATTAATACCCATAGACTGAAAATTCACAAAAACGTGGAAAACGGCAAAATATTGCCTAATTCGATGATATTTTGTTTAACGAGAAACAAATAGTTGATTGAAAATGAAGTATTTAAGGTTAATATCTAATCAATTATGTGTTTGCATCATTTTTATCGTATATATAATGAATTAATACCCATAGACTGAAAATTCACAAAAACATGGAAAACGGCAATATATTGCGTAATTCGATGATATTTTGTTTAAATCAAATAAAGGAAAAGGGAATAATAAACGTCAAAATATTGCTAAATTCGATGATTTTTTGTACGAAACAAAATGCAAGAAAACTTGCTTAAAATGCAATATTATGCGAAATTCTGAGATTTGAAGGCCAAATCACATACCGTGATACGACATGAAATAAAATCGAAATATTGGTAAAAATGAATATATTTACGTAGTATCAAACTACATGAAAAACGTGAAAAAAGTCACTATTTACCCATATTTGGGATTTTAACTTCAAATCATAGAGCGAGGTTTCGTATTATTTAGATCCAAGAAAAGACATATGACAACGCTGTTTCCAATACAAATGATAAAAATCAATGTGTTTTCATTAGAATTAACTAAAATATTCCTGATTTTCCGTTTATATTACCGAGGGAAGATGTACACGTAAAACCGCTCTAATCCGGCTGAAACGTTGATATATGCAATAAAAACCGAACTTCTCCCCTTTTCAATATCTTACTCAGTATTTTACGAGAAACATATAGATGATTGAAAATGAAGTATTTAAGGTTATTATCTAATCATTTTAATCATTAATCATAATTATTATGTGTTTGCATCAATTTTATCGTATATATAATGAATTAATACCAATAAACTGAAAATTCACATAAACGTGGAAAAACGGCAAAATATTGCCTAATTCGATGATATTTTGTTTAAATCACATAAAGGAAAAGGGGATGATAAACGTCAAAATACTGCTAAATTCGATGATTTTTCGTACGAAACAAAATGCAAGAAAACTTGCTTAAAATGCAATATTATGCGAAATTCTGAGATTTGAAGGCCAAATCACATATCGTGATACTACATGATATAGAATCAAAATATTGGTAAAAATGAATATATTTACGTAGTATCAAACTACATGATAAACGTGAAAAAAGTCACTATTTAACCATATTTGAGGATTTTAACTACAAATCATAGAGCGAGCTATCGTATTATTTAGATCCAAGAAAAGACATATGACAATGTTGTTTCCAGTACAAATGATAAAAATCAATGTGTTTTCATTACAATTAACTAAAATGTTCCTGATTTTCCGTTTATATTACCGACGGAAGATGTACACTTAAAACCGCTCTAATGCGGCTGAAACGTCGATATATGCAATAAAAACAGAACTTCTCCACTTTTCAATATCTTACTCAGTATTTTAACGAGAAACAAATAGTTGATTGAAAATGAAGTATTTAAGGTTATTATCTAATCAATTATGTGTTTGCATCATTTTTATCGTATATATAATGAATTAATACCCATAGACTGAAAATTCACAAAAACGTAGAAAAACGGCAAAATATTGCCTAATTCGATGATATTTTGTTTAAATCACATAAAGGAAAAGGGGATGATAAACGTCAAAATATTGCTAAATTCGATGATTTTTTGTACGAAACAAAATGCAAGAAAACTTGCTTAAAATGCAATATTATGCGAAATTCTGAGATTTGAAGGCCAAATTACATATCGTGATACTACATGAAATAGAATCGAAATATTGGTACAAATGAATATATTTACGTAGTATCAAACTACATGATAAACGTGAAAAAAGTCACTATTTAACCATATTTGAGGATTTTAACTTCAAATCATAGAGCGAGCTATCGTATTATTTAGATCCAAGAAAAGACATATGACAATGTTGTTTCCAGTACAAATTATAAAAATCAATGTGTTTTCATTACAATTAACTAAAATGTTCCTGATTTTCCGTTTATATTACCGAGGGAAGATGTACACGTAAAACCGCTCTTATCCGGCTGAAACGTCGATATATGCAATAAAAACAGAACTTCTCCCCTTTTCAATATCATACTCAGTATTTTAACGAGAAACAAATAGTTGATTGAAAATGAAGTATTTAAGGTTATTATATAATCAATTATGTGTTTGCATCATTTTTATCGTATATATAATGATTTAATACCTATAGACTGAAAATTCACAAAAACGTGGAAAAACGGCAAAATATTGCGTAATTCGATGATATTTTGTTTAAATCAAATAAAGGAAAAGGGGATAATAAACGTCAAAATATTGCTAAATTCGATGATTTTTCGTACGAAACAAAATGCAAGAAAACTTGCTTAATATGCAATATTATGCGAAATTCTGAGATTTGAAGGCCAAGTCACATATCGTGATACTACATGAAATAGAATTGAAATACTGGTAAAAATGAATATATTTACGTAGTATCAAACTACATGAAAAACGTGAAAAAAGTCACTATTTACCCATATTTGAGGATTTTAACTTCAAATCATAGAGCGAGGTTTCGTATTATTTAGATCCAAGAAAAGACATATGACAATGCTGTTTCCAATACAAATGATAAAAATCAATGTGTTTTCATTAGAATTAACTAAAATGTTCCTGATTTTCCGTTTATATTACCGAGGGAAGATGTGCACGTAAAACCGCTCTAATCCGGCTGAAACGTCGATATATGCAATAAAAACCGAACTTCTCCCTTTTTCAATAACTTACTCAGTATTTTAAAGACAAAACAAATAGATGATTGAAAATGAAGTATTTAAGGTTATTATCTAATCAATTATGTGTTTGCATAATTTTTATCGTATATATATGAATTAATACCCTTAGACTGAAAATTCACAAAAACGTGGAAAAACGGCAAAATATTGCCTAATTCGATGATATTTTGTTTAAATCACATAAAGGAAAAGGGGATGATAAACATCAAAATACTGCTAAATTCGATGATTTTTCGTACGAAGTAAAATGCAAGAAAACTTTCTTAAAATGCAATATTATGCAAAATTCTGAGATTTGAAGGCCAAATCACATATCGTGATACTACATGAAATAGAATCGAAATATTGGTAAAAATGAATATATTTACGTAGTATCAAACTACATGAAAAACGTGAAAAAAGTCACTATTTACCCATATTTGAGGATTTTAACTTCAAATCATATAGCGAGGTTTCGTATTATTTAGATCCAAGATAAGACATATGACAATGCTGTTTCCAATACAAATGATAAAAATCAATGTGTTTTCATTAGAATTAACTAAAATGTTCCTGATTTTCCGTTTATATTACCGAGGGAAGATGTACACGTAAAACCGCTCTAATCCGGCTGAAACGTCGATATATGCAATAAAAACCGAACTTCTCCCTTTTTCAATATCTTACTCAGTTTTTTAACGAGAAACAAATAAATGATTGAAAATGAAGTATTTAAGGTTATTTTCTAATCGATTATAGGTTTGCATCATTTTTATCGAATATATATGAATTAATACCCATAGACTGAAAATTCACAAAAACGTGGAAAACGGCAAAATATTACCTAATTCGATGATATTTTGTTTAAGTCACATAAAGGAAAAGGGGTTGATAAACGTCAAAATATTGCTAAATTCGATGATTTTTCGTACGAAACAAAAGGCAAGAAAACTTGCTTAAAATGCAATATTATGCGAAATTCTGAGATTTGAAGGCCAAATCACATATCGTGATACTACATTAAATAGAATCGAAATATTGGTAAAAATGAATATATTTACGTAGTATCAAACTACATGAAAAACGTGAAAAAAGTCACTATTTAACCATGTTTGAGGATTTTAACTTCAAATCATAGCGCGAGGTTTCGTATTATTTAGATCCAAGAAAAGACATATGACAATGTTGTTTCCAATACAAATGATAAAAATCAATGTGTTTTTATTAGAATTAACTAAAATGTTCCTGATTTTCCGTTTATATTACCGAGAGAAGATGTACACGTAAAACCGCTCTAATCCGGCTGAAACGTCGATATATGCAATAAAAACCGAACTTCTCCCCTTTTCAATATCTTACTCAGTATTTTAACGAGAAACAAATTGATGATTGAAAATGAAGTATTTAAGGTTATTATCTAATCATTTTAATCATTAATCATAATTATTATGTGTTTGCATCATTTTTATCGTATATATAATGAATTAATACCAATAAACTGAAAATTCACATAAACGTGGAAAAACGGCAAAATATTGCCTAATTCGATGATATTTTGTTTAAATCACATAAAGGAAAAGGGGATGATAAACGTCAAAATACTGCTAAATTCGATGATTTTTCGTACGAAACATAATGCAAGAAAACTTGCTTAAAATGCAATATTATGCGAAATTCTGAGATTTGAAGGCCAAATCACATATCGTGATACTACATGAAATAGAATCGAAATATTGGTAAAAATGAATATATATACGTAGTATCAAACTACATGATAAACGTGAAAAAAGTCACTATTTAACCATATTTGAGGATTTTAACTTCAAATCATAGAACGAGCTATCGTATTATTTAGATCCAAGAAAAGACATATGACAATGTTGTTTCTAGTACAAATGATAAAAATCAATGTGTTTTCATTACAATTAACTAAAATGTTCCTGATTTTCCGTTTATATTACCGAGGGAAGATGTACACGAAAAACCGCTCTAATCTGGCTGAAACGTCGATATATGCAATAAAAACAGAACTTCTCCCCTTTTCAATATCTTACTCAGTATTTTACGAGAAACATATAGATGATTGAAAATGAAGTATTTAAGGTTATTATCTAATCATTTTAATCATTAATCATAATTATTATGTGTTTGCATCATTTTTATCGTATATATAATGAATTAATACCAATAAACTGAAAATTCACATAAACGTGGAAAAACGGCAAAATATTGCCTAATTCGATGATATTTTGTTTAAATCACATAATGGAAAAGGGGATGATAAACGTCAAAATACTGCTAAATTCGATGATTTTTCGTACGAAACAAAATGTAAGAAAACTTGCTTAAAATGCAATATTATGCGAAATTCTGAGATTTGAAGGCCAAATCACATATCGTGATACTACATGATATAGAATCGAAATATTGGTAAAAATGAATATATTTACGTAGTATCAAACTACATGATAAACGTGAAAAAAGTCACTATTTAACCATATTTGAGGATTTTAACTACAAATCATAGAGCGAGCTATCGTATTATTTAGATCCAAGAAAAGACATATGACAATGCTGTTTCCAATACAAATGATAAAAATCAATGTGTTTTCATTAGAATTAACTAAAATGTTCCTGATTTTCCGTTTATATTACCGAGGGAAGATGTACACGTAAAACCGCTCTAATCCGGCTGAAACGTCGATATATGCAATAAAAACCGAACTTCTCCCCTTTTCAATATCTTACTCAGTATTTTAACGAGAAACAAATAGTTGATTGAAAATGAAGTATTTAAGGTTATTATCTAATCAATTATGTGTTTGCATCATTTTTATCGTATATATAATGAATTAATACCTATAGACTGAAAATTCACAAAAACGTGGAAAAACGGCAAAATATTGCGTAATTCGATTATATTTTCTTTAAATCAAATAAAGGAAAAGGGGATAATAAACGTCAAAATATTGCTAAATTCGATGATTTTTCGTACGAAACAAAATGCAAGAAAACTTGCTTAAAATGCAATATTATGCGAAATTCTGAGATTTGAAGGCCAAATCACATATCGTGATACTACATGAAATAGAATCGAAATATTGGTAAAAATGAATATATTTACGTAGTATCAAACTACATGAAAAACGTGAAAAAAGTCACTATTTACCCATATTTGAGGATTTTAACTTCAAATCATAGAGCGAGGTTTCGTATTATTTAGATCCAAGAAAAGACATATGACAATGCTGTTTCCAATACAAATGATAAAAATCAATGTGTTTTCATTAGAATTAACTAAAATGTTCCTGATTTTCCGTTTATATTACCGAGGGAAGATGTACACGTAAATCCGCTCTAATCCGGCTGAAACGTCGATATATGCAATAAAAACCGAACTTCTCCCCTTTTCAATATCTTACTCAGTATTTTAAAGAGAAACAATTAGATGATTGAAAATGAAGTATTTAAGGTTATTATCTAATCAATTATGGGTTTGCATCATTTTTATCGTATATATATGAATTATTGCCCATAGACTGAAAATTCACAAAAACGTGAAAAACGGCAAAATATTGCCTAATTCGATGATATTTTGTTTAAATCAAATAAAGGAAAAGGGGATAATAAACGTCAAAATATTGCTAAATTCGATGATTTTTCGTACGAAACAAAATGCAAGAAAACTTGCTTAAAATGCAATATTATGCGAATTTCTGAGATTTGAAGGCCAAATCACATATCGTGATACTACATGAAATAGAATCGAAATATTGGTAAAAATGAATATATTTACGCAGTATCAAACTACATGAAAAACGTGAAAAAAGTCACTATTTACCCATATTTGAGGATTTTAACTTCAAATCATAGAGCGAGGTTTCGTATTATTTAGATCCAAGAAAAGACATATGACAATGCTGTTTCCAATACAAATGATAAAAATCAATGTGTTTTCATTAGAATTAACTAAAATGTTCCTGATTTTCCGTTTATATTACCGAGGGAAGATGTACACGTAAAACCGCTCTAATCCGGCTGAAACGTCGATATATGCAATAAAAACCGAACCTCTCCCTTTTTCAATAACTTACTCAGTATTTTAACGAGAAACAAATAGATGATTGAAAATGAAGTATTTAAGGTTATTATCTAATCAATTATGTGTTTGCATCATTTTTATCGTATATATATGAATTAATACCCATAGACTGAAAATTCACAAAAACGTGGAAAACGGCAAAATATTGCCTAATTCGATGATATTTTGTTTAAGTCACATGAAGGAAAAGCGGATAATAAACGTCAAAATATTACTAAATTCGATGATTTTTCGTACGAAACAAAATGCAAGAAAACTTGCTTAAAATGCAATATTATGCGAAATTCTGAGATTTGAAGGCCAAATCACATATCGTAATACTACATGAAATAGAATCGAAATATTGGTAAAAATGAATATTTTTACGTAGTATCAAACTACATGAAAAACGTGAAAAAAGTCACTATTTAACCATATTTGAGGATTTTAACTTCAAATCATAGAGCGAGCTTTCGTGTTATTTAGATCCAAGAAAAGACATATGACAATGTTGTTTCCAATACAAATGATAAAAATCAATGTGTTTTCATTAGAATTAACTAAAATGTTCCTGATTTTCCGTTTATATTACCGAGGGAAGATGTACACGTAAAACCGCTCTAATCCGGCTGAAACGTCGATATATGCAATAAAAACCGAACTTCTCCCTTTTTCAATAACTTACTCAGTATTTTAACGAGAAACAAATAGTTGATTGAAAATGAAGTATTTAAGGTTATTTATTTTATTTTATATCTAATCAATTATGTGTTTGAATCATTTTTATCGTATATATAATGAATTAATACCTATAGACTGAAAATTCACAAAAACGTAGAAAAACGTCAAAATATTGCGTAATTCGATGATATTTTGTTTAAATCAAATAAAGAAAAAGGGGATGATAAACGTCAAAATATTGCTAAATTCGATGATTTTTTGTACGAAACAAAATGCAAGAAAACTTGCTTCAAATGCAATATTATGCGAAATTCTGAGATTTGAAGGCCAAATCACATACCGTGATACTACATGAAATAGAATCGAAATATTGGTAAAAATGAATATATTTACGTAGTATCAAACTACATACAAAACGTGAAAAAAGTCACTATTTAACCATATTTGAGGATTTTAACTTCAAATCATAGAGCGAGGTTTCGTATTATTTAGATCCCAAAAAAGACATATGACAATGTTGTTTCCAATACAAATGATAAAAATCAATGTGTTTTCATTAGAATTAACTAAAATATTCCTGATTTTCCGTTTATATTACCGAGGGAAGATGTACACGTAAAACCGCTCTAATCCGGCTGAAACGTTGATATATGCAATAAAAACCGAACTTCTCCCCTTTTCAATATCTTACTCAGTATTTTACGAGAAACATATAGATGATTGAAAATGAAGTATTTAAGGTTATTATCTAATCATTTTAATCATTAATCATAATTATTATGTGTTTGCATCATTTTTATCGTATATATAATGAATTAATACCAATAAACTGAAAATTCACATAAACGTGGAAAAACGGCAAAATATTGCCTAATTCGATGATATTTTGTTTAAATCACATAAAGGAAAAGGGGATGATAAACGTCAAAATACTGCTAAATTCGATGATTTTTCGTACGAAACAAAATGCAAGAAAACTTGCTTAAAATGCAATATTATGCGAAATTCTGAGATTTGAAGGCCAAATCACATATCGTGATACTACATGAAATAGAATTGAAATATTGGTAAAAATGAATATATTTACATAGTATCAAACTACATGAAAAACGTGAAAAAGTCACTATTTACCCATATTTGAGGATTTTAACTTCAAATCATGGAGCGAGGTTTCGTATTATTTAGATCCAAGAAAAGACATATGACAATGCTGTTTCCAATACAAATGATAAAAATCAATGTGTTTTCATTAGAATTAACTAAAATGTTCCTGATTTTCCGTTTATATTACCGAGGGAAGATGTACACGTAAAACCGCTCTAATCCGGCTGAAACGTCGATATATGCAATAAAAACCGAACTTCTCCCTTTTTCAATAACTTACTCAGTATTTTAACGAGAAACAAATAGATGATTGAAAATGAAGTATTTAAGGTTATTATCTATTCAATTATGTGTTTGCATCATTTTTATCGTATATATATGAATTAATACCCATAGACTGAAAATTCACAAAAACGTGGAAAACGGCAAAATATTGCCTAATTCGATGATATTTTGTTTAAGTCACATGAAGGAAAAGCGGATAATAAACGTCAAAATATTACTAAATTCGATGATTTTTCGTACGAAACAAAATGCAAGAAAACTTGCTTAAAATGCAATATTATGCGAAATTCTGAGATTTGAAGGCCAAATCACATATCGTAATACTACATGAAATAGAATCGAAATATTGGTAAAAATGAATATATTTACGTAGTATCAAACTACATGAAAAACGTGAAAAAAGTCACTATTTAACCATATTTGAGGATTTTAACTTCAAATCATAAAGCGAGCTTTCGTGTTATTTAGATCCAAGAAAAGACATATGACAATGTTGTTTCCAATACAAATGATAAAAATCAATGTGTTTTCATTAGTATTAACTAAAATGTTCCTGATTTTCCGTTTATATTACCGATGGAAGATGTACACGAAAATCGCTCTATTCCGGCTGAAACGTCGATATATGCAATAAAAACAGAACTTCTCCCCTTTTCAATATCTTACTCAGTATGTTAACGAGAAACAAATAGTTGATTGAAAATGAAGTATTTAAGGTTAATATCTAATCAATTATGTGTTTGCATCATTTTTATCGTATATATAATGAATTAATACCCATAGACTGAAAATTCACAAAAACATGGAAAACGGCAATATATTGCGTAATTCGATGATATTTTGTTTAAATCAAATAAAGGAAAAGGGAATAATAAACGTCAAAATATTGCTAAATTCGATGATTTTTTGTACGAAACAAAATGCAAGAAAACTTGCTTAAAATGCAATATTATGCGAAATTCTGAGATTTGAAGGCCAAATCACATACCGTGATACGACATGAAATAAAATCGAAATATTGGTAAAAATGAATATATTTACGTAGTATCAAACTACATGAAAAACGTGAAAAAAGTCACTATTTACCCATATTTGAGGATTTTAACTTCAAATCATAGAGCGAGGTTTCGTATTATTTAGATCCAAGAAAAGACATATGACAACGCTGTTTCCAATACAAATGATAAAAATCAATGTGTTTTCATTAGAATTAACTAAAATATTCCTGATTTTCCGTTTATATTACCGAGGGAAGATGTACACGTAAAACCGCTCTAATCCGGCTGAAACGTTGATATATGCAATAAAAACCGAACTTCTCCCCTTTTCAATATCTTACTCAGTATTTTACGAGAAACATATAGATGATTGAAAATGAAGTATTTAAGGTTATTATCTAATCATTTTAATCATTAATCATAATTATTATGTGTTTGCATCAATTTTATCGTATATATAATGAATTAATACCAATAAACTGAAAATTCACATAAACGTGGAAAAACGGCAAAATATTGCCTAATTCGATGATATTTTGTTTAAATCACATAAAGGAAAAGGGGATGATAAACGTCAAAATACTGCTAAATTCGATGATTTTTCGTACGAAACAAAATGCAAGAAAACTTGCTTAAAATGCAATATTATGCGAAATTCTGAGATTTGAAGGCCAAATCACATATCGTGATACTACATGATATAGAATCGAAATATTGGTAAAAATGAATATATTTACGTAGTATCAAACTACATGATAAACGTGAAAAAAGTCACTATTTAACCATATTTGAGGATTTTAACTACAAATCATAGAGCGAGCTATCGTATTATTTAGATCCAAGAAAAGACATATGACAATGTTGTTTCCAGTACAAATGATAAAAATCAATGTGTTTTCATTACAATTAACTAAAATGTTCCTGATTTTCCGTTTATATTACCGACGGAAGATGTACACTTAAAACCGCTCTAATGCGGCTGAAACGTCGATATATGCAATAAAAACAGAACTTCTCCCCTTTTCAATATCTTACTCAGTATTTTAACGAGATACAAATAGTTGATTGAAAATGAAGTATTTAAGGTTATTATCTAATCAATTATGTGTTTGCATCATTTTTATCGTATATATAATGAATTAATACCCATAGACTGAAAATTCACAAAAACGTAGAAAAACGGCAAAATATTGCCTAATTCGATGATATTTTGTTTAAATCACATAAAGGAAAAGGGGATGATAAACGTCAAAATATTGCTAAATTCGATGATTTTTTGTACGAAACAAAATGCAAGAAAACTTGCTTAAAATGCAATATTATGCGAAATTCTGAGATTTGAAGGCCAAATTACATATCGTGATACTACATGAAATAGAATCGAAATATTGGTACAAATGAATATATTTACGTAGTATCAAACTACATGATAAACGTGAAAAAAGTCACTATTTAACCATATTTGAGGATTTTAACTTCAAATCATAGAGCGAGCTATCGTATTATTTAGATCCAAGAAAAGACATATGACAATGTTGTTTCCAGTACAAATGATAAAAATCAATGTGTTTTCATTACAATTAACTAAAATGTTCCTGATTTTCCGTTTATATTACCGAGGGAAGATGTACACGTAAAACCGCTCTAATCCGGCTGAAACGTCGATATATGCAATAAAAACAGAACTTCTCCCCTTTTCAATATCATACTCAGTATTTTAACGAGAAACAAATAGTTGATTGAAAATGAAGTATTTAAGGTTATTATATAATCAATTATGTGTTTGCATCATTTTTATCGTATATATAATGATTTAATACCTATAGACTGAAAATTCACAAAAACGTGGAAAAACGGCAAAATATTGCGTAATTCGATGATATTTTGTTTAAATCAAATAAAGGAAAAGGGGATAATAAACGTCAAAATATTGCTAAATTCGATGATTTTTCGTACGAAACAAAATGCAAGAAAACTTGCTTAATATGCAATATTATGCGAAATTCTGAGATTTGAAGGCCAAGTCACATATCGTGATACTACATGAAATAGAATTGAAATACTGGTAAAAATGAATATATTTACGTAGTATCAAACTACATGAAAAACGTGAAAAAAGTCACTATTTACCCATATTTGAGGATTTTAACTTCAAATCATAGAGCGAGGTTTCGTATTATTTAGATCCAAGAAAAGACATATGACAATGCTGTTTCCAATACAAATGATAAAAATCAATGTGTTTTCATTAGAATTAACTAAAATGTTCCTGATTTTCCGTTTATATTACCGAGGGAAGATGTGCACGTAAAACCGCTCTAATCCGGCTGAAACGTCGATATATCCAATAAAAACCGAACTTCTCCCTTTTTCAATAACTTACTCAGTATTTTAAAGACAAAACAAATAGATGATTGAAAATGAAGTATTTAAGGTTATTATCTAATCAATTATGTGTTTGCATAATTTTTATCGTATATATATGAATTAATACCCTTAGACTGAAAATTCACAAAAACGTGGAAAAACGGCAAAATATTGCCTAATTCGATGATATTTTGTTTAAATCACATAAAGGAAAAGGGGATGATAAACATCAAAATACTGCTAAATTCGATGATTTTTCGTACGAAGTAAAATGCAAGAAAACTTTCTTAAAATGCAATATTATGCAAAATTCTGAGATTTGAAGGCCAAATCACATATCGTGATACGACATGAAATAGAATCGAAATATTGGTAAAAATGAATATATTTACGTAGTATCAAACTACATGAAAAACGTGAAAAATTCACTATTTACCCATATTTGAGGATTTTAACTTCAAATCATATAGCGAGGTTTCGTATTATTTAGATCCAAGAAAAGACATATGACAATGCTGTTTCCAATACAAATGATAAAAATCAATGTGTTTTCATTAGAATTAACTAAAATGTTCCTGATTTTCCGTTTATATTACCGAGGGAAGATGTACACGTAAAACCGCTCTAATCCGGCTGAAACGTCGATATATGCAATAAAAACCGAACTTCTCCCTTTTTCAATATCTTACTCAGTTTTTTAACGAGAAACAAATAAATGATTGAAAATGAAGTATTTAAGGTTATTTTCTAATCGATTATAGGTTTGCATCATTTTTATCGAATATATATGAATTAATACCCATAGACTGAAAATTCACAAAAACGTGGAAAACGGCAAAATATTACCTAATTCGATGATATTTTGTTTAAGTCACATAAAGGAAAAGGGGTTGATAAACGTCAAAATATTGCTAAATTCGATGATTTTTCGTACGAAACAAAAGGCAAGAAAACTTGCTTAAAATGCAATATTATGCGAAATTCTGAGATTTGAAGGCCAAATCACATATTGTGATACTACATTAAATAGAATCGAAATATTGGTAAAAATGAATATATTTACGTAGTATCAAACTACATGAAAAACGTGAAAAAGTCACTATTTAACCATGTTTGAGGATTTTAAGTTCAAATCATAGCGCGAGGTTTCGTATTATTTAGATCCAAGAAAAGACATATGACAATGTTGTTTCCAATACAAATGATAAAAATCAATGTGTTTTTATTAGAATTAACTAAAATGTTCCTGATTTTCCGTTTATATTACCGAGAGAAGATGTACACGTAAAACCGCTCTAATCCGGCTGAAACGTCGATATATGCAATAAAAACCGAACTTCTCCCCTTTTCAATATCTTACTCAGTATTTTAACGAGAAACAAATTGATGATTGAAAATGAAGTATTTAAGGTTATTATCTAATCATTTTAATCATTAATCATAATTATTATGTGTTTGCATCATTTTTATCGTATACATAATGAATTAATACCAATAAACTGAAAATTCACATAAACGTGGAAAAACGGCAAAATATTGCCTAATTCGATGATATTTTGTTTAAATCACATAAAGGAAAAGGGGATGATAAACGTCAAAATACTGCTAAATTCGATGATTTTTCGTACGAAACATAATGCAAGAAAACTTGCTTAAAATGCAATATTATGCGAAATTCTGAGATTTGAAGGCCAAATCACATATCGTGATACTACATGAAATAGAATCGAAATATTGGTAAAAATGAATATATATACGTAGTATCAAACTACATGATAAACGTGAAAAAAGTCACTATTTAACCATATTTGAGGATTTTAACTTCAAATCATAGAACGAGCTATCGTATTATTTAGATCCAAGAAAAGACATATGACAATGTTGTTTCTAGTACAAATGATAAAAATCAATGTGTTTTCATTACAATTAACTAAAATGTTCCTGATTTTCCGTTTATATTACCGAGGGAAGATGTACACGAAAAACCGCTCTAATCTGGCTGAAACGTCGATATATGCAATAAAAACAGAACTTCTCCCCTTTTCAATATCTTACTCAATATTTTAACGAGAAACAAATAGTTGATTGAAAATGAAGTATTTAAGGTTATTATCTAATCAATTATGTGTTTGCATCATTTTTATCGTATATATAATGAATTAATACCTATAGACTGAAAATTCACAAAAACGTGGAAAAACGGCAAAATATTGCGTAATTCGATTATATTTTCTTTAAATCAAATAAAGGAAAAGGGGATAATAAACGTCAAATTTATTGCTAAATTCGATGATTTTTCGTTCGAAACAAAATGCAAGAAAACTTGCTTAAAATGCAATATTATGCGAAATTCTGAGATTTGAAGGCCAAATCACATATCGTGATACTACATGAAATAGAATCGAAATATTGGTAAAAATGAATATATTTACGTAGTATCAAACTACATGATAAACGTGAAAAAAGTCACTATTTACCCATATTTGAGGATTTTAACTTCAAATCATAGAGCGAGGTTTCGTATTATTTAGATCCAAGAAAAGACATATGACAATGCTGTTTCCAATACAAATGATAAAAATGAATGTGTTTTCATTAGAATTAACTAAAATGTTCCTGATTTTCCGTTTATATTACCGAGGGAAGATGTACACGTAAAACCGCTGTAATGCGGCTGAAACGTCGATATATGCAATAAAAACCGAACTTCTCCCCTTTTCAATATCTTACTCAGTATTTTAAAGAGAAACAATTAGATGATTGAAAATGAAGTATTTAAGGTTATTATCTAATCAATTATGGGTTTGCATCATTTTTATCGTATATATATGAATTAATACCCATAGACTGAAAATTCACAAAAACGTGGAAAAACGGCAAAATATTGCCTAATTCGATAATGTTTTGTTTAAATCACATAAAGGAAAAGGGGATGATAAACGTCAAAATACTGCTAAATTCGATGATTTTTCGTACGAAATAAAATGCAAGAAAACTTGCTTAAAATGCAATATTATGCAAAATTCTGAGATTTGAAGGCCAAATCACATATCGTGATACTACATGAAATAGAATCGAAATATTGGTAAAAATGAATATATTTACGTAGTATCAAACTACATGATAAACGTGAAAAAAGTCACTATTTAACCATATTTGAGGATTTTAACTTCAAATCATAGAGCGAGGTTTCGTATTATTTAGATCCAAGAAAAGACATATGACAATGTTGTTTCCAATACAAATGATAAAAATCAATGTGTTTTCATTAGAATTAACTAAAATGTTCCTGATTTTCCGTTTATATTACCGAGGGAAGATGTACACGTAAAACCGCTCTAATCCGGCTGAAACGTCGATATATGCAATAAAAACCGAACTTCTCCCTTTTTCAATAACTTACTCAGTATTTTAAAGACAAAACAAATAGATGATTGAAAATGAAGTATTTAAGGTTATTATCTAATCAATTATGTGTTTGCATAATTTTTATCGTATATATATGAATTAATACCCATAGACTGAAAATTCACAAAAACGTGGAAAAACGGCAAAATATTGCCTAATTCGATAATATTTTGTTTAAATCACATAAAGGAAAAGGGGATGATAAACGTCAAAATACTGCTAAATTCGATGATTTTTCGTACGAAATAAAATGCAAGAAAACTTGCTTAAAATGCAATATTATGCAAAATTCTGAGATTTGAAGGCCAAATCACATATCGTGATACTACATGAAATAGAATCGAAATATTGGTAAAAATGAATATATTTACGTAGTATCAAACTACATGATAAACGTGAAAAAAGTCACTATTTAACCATATTTGAGGATTTTAACTTCAAATCATAGAACGAGCAATGGTATTATTTAGATCTAAGAAAAGACATATGACAATGTTGTTTCCAGTACAAATGATAAAAATCAATGTGTTTTCATTACAATTAACTAAAATGTTCCTGATTTTCCGTTTATATTACCGAGGGAAGATGTACACGTAAAACCGCTCTAATCCGGCTGAAACGTCGATATATGCAATAAAAACAGAACTTCTCCCCTTTTCAATATCTTACTCAGTATTTTAACGAGAAACAAATAGTTGATTGAAAATGAAGTATTTAAGGTTATTATCTAATCAATTATGTGTTTGCATCATTTTTATCGTATATATAATGAATTAATACCTATAGACTGAAAATTCACAAAAACGTGGAAAAACGGCAAAATATTGCCTAATTCGATGATATTTTGTTTAAGTCACATAAAGGAAAAGGGGTTGATAAACGTCAAAATATTGCTAAATTCGATGATTTTTCGTACGAAACAAAAGGCAAGAAAACTTGCTTAAAATGCAATATTATGCGAAACTCTGAGATTTGAAGGCCAAATCACATATCGTGATACTACATGAAATAGAATCGAAATATTGGTAAAAATGAATATATTTACGTAGTATCAAACTACATGAAAAACGTGAAAAAAGTTACTATTTAACCATATTTGAGGATTTTAACTTCAAATCATAGCGCGAGGTTTCGTATTATTTAGATCCAAGAAAAGACATATGACAATGTTGTTTCCAATACAAATGATAAAAATCAATGTGTTTTTATTAGAATTAACTAAAATGTTCCTGATTTTCCGTTTATATTACCGAGGGAAGATGTACACGTAAAACCGCTCTAATCCGGCTGAAACGTCGATATATGCAATAAAAACCGAACTTCTCCCTTTTTCAATAACTTACTCAGTATTTTAAAGACAAAACAAATAGATGATTGAAATTGAAGTATTTAAGGTTATTATCTAATCATTTTAATCATTAATCATAATTATTATGTGTTTGCATCATTTTCATATAATGAATTAATACCAATAAACTGAAAATTCACATAAACGTGGAAAAACGGCAAAATATTGCCTAATTCGATGATATTTTGTTTAAATCACATAGAGGAAAAGGGGATGATAAACGTCAAAATACTGCTAAATTCGATGATTTTTCGTACGAAATAAAATGCAAGAAAACTTGCTTAAAATGCAATATTATGCAAAATTCTGAGATTTGAAGGCCAAATCACATATCGTGATACTACATGAAATAGAATCGAAATATTGGTAAAAATGAATATATTTACGTAGTATCAAACTACATGATAAACGTGAAAAAAGTCACTATTTAACCATATTTGAGGATTTTAACTTCAAATCATAGAGCGAGCAATGGTATTATTTAGATCCAAGAAAAGACATATGACAATGTTGTTTCCAGTACAAATGATAAAAATCAATGTGTTTTCATTACAATTAACTAAAATGTTCCTGATTTTCCGTTTATATTACCGAGGGAAGATGTACACGTAAAACCGCTCTAATCCGGCTGAAACGTCGATATATGCAATAAAAACAGAACTTTTCCCCTTTTCAATATCTTACTCAGTATTTTAACGAGAAACAAATAGTTGATTGAAAATGAAGTATTTAAGGTTATTATCTAATCAATTATGTGTTTGCATCATTTTTATCGTATATATAATGAATTAATACCTATAGACTGAAAATTCACAAAAACGTGGAAAAACGGCAAAATATTGCGTAATTCGATGATATTTTGTTTAAGTCACATAAAGGAAAAGGGGTTGATAAACGTCAAAATATTGCTAAATTCGATGATTTTTCGTACGAAACAAAAGGCAAGAAAACTTGCTTAAAATGCAATATTATGCGAAACTCTGAGATTTGAAGGCCAAATCACATATCGTGATACTACATGAAATAGAATCGAAATATTGGTAAAAATGAATATATTTACGTAGTATCAAACTACATGAAAAACGTGAAAAAAGTCACTATTTAACCATATTTGAGGATTTTAACTTCAAATCATAGCGCGAGGTTTCGTATTATTTAGATCCAAGAAAAGACATATGACAATGTTGTTTCCAATACAAATGATAAAAATCAATGTGTTTTTATTAGAATTAACTAAAATGTTCCTGATTTTCCGTTTATATTACCGAGAGAAGATGTACACGTAAAACCACTCTAATCCGGCTGAAACGTCGATATATGCAATAAAAACCGAACTTCTCCCCTTTTCAATATCTTACTCAGTATTTTAACGAGAAACAAATTGATGATTGAAAATGAAGTATTTAAGGTTATTATCTAATCATTTTAATCATTAATCATAATTATTATGTGTTTGCATCATTTTTATCGTATATATAATGAATTAATACCAATAAACTGAAAATTCACATAAACGTGGAAAAACGGCAAAATATTGCCTAATTCGATGATATTTTGTTTAAATCACATAAAGGAAAAGGGGATGATAAACGTCAAAATACTGCTAAATTCGATGATTTTTCGTACGAAACATAATGCAAGAAAACTTGCTTAAAATGCAATACTATGCGAAATTCTGAGATTTGAAGGCCAAATCACATATCGTGATACTACATGAAATAGAATCGAAATATTGGTAAAAATGAATATATTTACGTAGTATCAAACTACATGATAAACGTGAAAAAAGTCACTATTTAACCATATTTGAGGATTTTAACTTCAAATCATAGAACGAGCTATCGTATTATTTAGATCCAAGAAAAGACATATGACAATGTTGTTTCTAGTACAAATGATAAAAATCAATGTGTTTTCATTACAATTAACTAAAATGTTCCTGATTTTCCGTTTATATTACCGAGGGAAGATGTACACGAAAAACCGCTCTAATCTGGCTGAAACGTCGATATATGCAATAAAAACAGAACTTCTCCCCTTTTCAATATCTTAATATTTTAACGAGAAACAAATAGTTGATTGAAAATGAAGTATTTAAGGTTATTATCTAATCAATTATGTCTTTGCATCATTTTTATCGTATATATAATGAATTAATACCTATAGACTGAAAATTCACAAAAACGTGGAAAAACGGCAAAATATTGCGTAATTCGATGATATTTTCTTTAAATCAAATAAAGGAAAAGGGGATAATAAACGTCAAATTTATTGCTAAATTCGATGATTTTTCGTTCGAAACAAAATGCAAGAAAACTTGCTTAAAATGCAATATTATGCGAAATTCTGAGATTTGAAGGCCAAATCACATATCGTGATACTACATGAAATAGAATCGAAATATTGGTAAAAATGAATATATTTACGTAGTATCAAACTACATGAAAAACGTGAAAAAAGTCACTATTTACCAATATTTGAGGATTTTAACTTCAAATCATAGAGCGAGGTTTCGTATTATTTAGATCCAAGAAAAGACATATGACAATGCTGTTTCCAATACAAATGATAAAAATGAATGTGTTTTCTTTAGAATTAACTAAAATGTTCCTGATTTTCCGTTTATATTACCGAGGGAAGATGTTCACGTAAAACCGCTCTAATGCGGCTGAAACGTCGATATATGTAATAAAAACCGAACTTCTCCCCTTTTCAATATCTTACTCAGTATTTTAAAGAGAAAAAATTAGATGATTGAAAATGAAGTATTTAAGGTTATTATCTAATCAATTAAGGGTTTGCATCATTTTTATCGTATATATATGAATTAATACCCATAGACTGAAAATTCACAAAAACGTGGAAAAACGGCAAAATATTGCCTAATTCGATAATGTTTTGTTTAAATCACATAAAGGAAAAGGGGATGATAAACGTCAAAATACTGCTAAATTCGATGATTTTTCGTACGAAATAAAATGCAAGAAAACTTGCTTAAAATGCAATATTATGCAAAATTCTGAGATTTGAAGGCCAAATCACATATCGTGATTCTACATGAAATAGAATCGAAATATTGGTAAAAATGAATATATTTACGTAGTATCAAACTACATGATAAACGTGAAAAAAGTCACTATTTAACCATATTTGAGGATTTTAACTTCAAATCATAGAGCGAGGTTTCGTATTATTTAGATCCAAGAAAAGACATATGACAATGTTGTTTCCAATACAAATGATAAAAATCAATGTGTTTTCATTAGAATTAACTAAAATGTTCCTGATTTTCCGTTTATATTACCGAGGGAAGATGTACACGTAAAACCGCTCTAATCCGGCTGAAACGTCGATATATGCAATAAAAACCGAACTTCTCCCTTTTTCAATAACTTACTCAGTATTTTAAAGACAAAACAAATAGATGATTGAAAATGAAGTATTTAAGGTTATTATCTAATCAATTATGTGTTTGCATAATTTTTATCGTATATATATGAATTAATACCCATAGACTGAAAATTCACAAAAACGTGGAAAAACGGCAAAATATTGCCTAATTCGATAATATTTTGTTTAAATCACATAAAGGAAAAGGGGATGATAAACGTCAAAATACTGCTAAATTCGATGATTTTTCGTACGAAATAAAATGCAAGAAAACTTGCTTAAAATGCAATATTATGCAAAATTCTGAGATTTGAAGGCCAAATCACATATCGTGATACTACATGAAATAGAATCGAAATATTGGTAAAAATGAATATATTTACGTAGTATCAAACTACATGATAAACGTGAAAAAAGTCACTATTTAACCATATTTGAGGATTTTAACTTCAAATCATAGAGCGAGCTATCGTATTATTTAGATCCAAGAAAAGACATGACAATGTTGTTTCCAATACAAATGATAAAAATCAATGTGTTTTCATTAGAATTAACTAAAATGTTCCTGATTTTCCGTTTATATTACCGAGAGAAGATGTACACGTAAAACCGCTCTAATCCGGCTGAAACGTCGATATATGCAATAAAAACCGAACTTCTCCCTTTTTCAATAACTTACTCAGTATTTTAAAGACAAAACAAATAGATGATTAAAATTGAAGTATTTAAGGTTATTATCTAATCATTTTAATCATTAATCATAATTATTATGTGTTTGCATCATTTTCATCGTATATATAATGAATTAATACCAATAAACTGAAAATTCACATAAACGTGGAAAAACGGCAAAATATTGCCTAATTCGATGATATTTTGTTTAAATCACATAAAGGAAAAGGGGATGATAAACGTCAAAATACTGCTAAATTCGATGACTTTTCATACGAAACAAAATGCAAGAAAACTTGCTTAAAATGCAATATTATGCGAAATTCTGAGATTTGAAGGCCAAATCACATATCGTGATACTACATGAAATAGAATCGAAATATTAGTAAAAATGAATATATTTACGTAGTATCAAACTACATGATAAACGTGAAAAAAGTCACTATTTAACCATATTTGAGGATTTTAACTTCAAATCATAGAGCGAGCTATCGTATTATTTAGATCCAAGAAAAGACATATGACAATGTTGTTTCCAGTACAAATGATAAAAATCAATGTGTTTTCATTACAATTAACTAAAATGTTCCTGATTTTCTGTTTATATTACCGAGGGAAGATGTACACGAAAAACCGCTCTAATCCGGCTGAAACGTCGATATATGCAATAAAAACAGAACTTCTCCCTTTTTCAATAACTTACTCAGTATTTTAAAGACAAAACAAATAGATGATTGAAATTGAAGTATTTAAGGTTATTATCTAATCATTTTAATCATTAATCATAATTATTATGTGTTTGCATCATTTTCATATAATGAATTAATACCAATAAACTGAAAATTCACATAAACGTGGAAAAACGGCAAAATATTGCCTAATTCGATGATATTTTGTTTAAATCACATAAAGGAAAAGGGGATGATAAACGTCAAAATACTGCTAAATTCGATGATTTTTCGTACGAAATAAAATGCAAGAAAACTTGCTTAAAATGCAATATTATGCGAAATTCTGAGATTTGAAGGCCAAATCACATATCGTGATACTACATGAAATAGAATCGAAATATTGGTAAAAATGAATATATTTACGTAGTATCAAACTACATGATAAACGTGAAAAAAGTCACTATTTAACCATATTTGAGGATTTTAACTTCAAATCATAGAGCGAGCTATCGTATTATTTAGATCCAAGAAAAGACATATGACAATGTTGTTTCCAATACAAATGATAAAAATCATTGTGTTTTCATTAGAATTAACTAAAATGTTCCTGATTTTCCGTTTATATTACCGAGGGAAGATGTACACGTAACACCGCTCTAATCCGGCTGAAACGTCGATATATGCAATAAAAACCGAACTTCTCCCTTTTTCAATAACTTACTCAGTATTTTAAAGACAAAACAAATAGATGATTGAAAATGAAGTATTTAAGGTTATTATCTAATCAATTATGTGTTTGCATAATTTTTATCGTATATATATGAATTAATACCCATAGACTAAAAACTCACAAAAACGTGGAAAAACGGCAAAATGTTGCCTAATTCGATGATATTTTGTTTAAATCACATAAAGGAAAAGGGGATGATAAACATCAAAATACTGCTAAATTCGATGATTTTTCATACGAAATAAAATGCAAGAAAACTTGCTTAAAATGCAATATTATGCAAAATTCTGAGATTTGAAGGCCAAATCACATATCGTGATACTACATGAAATAGAATCGAAATATTGGTAAAAATGAATATATTTACGTAGTATCAAACTACATGATAAACGTGAAAAAAGTCACTATTTAACCATATTTGAGGATTTTAACTTCAAATCATAGAGCGAGCAATGGTATTATTTAGATCCAAGAAAAGACATATGACAATGTTGTTTCCAGTACAAATGATAAAAATCAATGTGTTTTCATTACAATTAACTAAAATGTTCCTGATTTTCCGTTTATATTACCGAGGGAAGATGTACACGTAAAACCGCTCTAATGCGGCTGAAACGTCGATATATGCAACAAAAACCGAACTTCTCCCCTTTTCAATATCTTACTCAGTATTTTAAAGAGAAACAAATAGTTGATTGAAAATGAAGTATTTAAGGTTATTATCTAATCAATTATGTGTTTGCATAATTTTTATAGACTGAAAATTCACAAAAACGTTGAAAAACGGCAAAATATTGCCTAATTCGATAATATTTTGTTTAAATCACATAAAGGAAAAGGGGATGATAAACGTCAAAATACTGCTAAATTCGATGATTTTTCGTACGAAATAAAATGCAAGAAAACTTGCTTAAAATGCAATATTATGCAATATTCTGAGATTTGAAGGCCAAATCACATATCGTGATACTACATGAAATAGAATCGAAATATTGGTAAAAATGAATATATTTACGTAGTATCAAACTACATGATAAACGTGAAAAAAGTCACTATTTAACCATATTTGAGGATTTTAACTTCAAATCATAGAGCGAGCTTTCGTATTATTTAGATCCAAGAAAAGACATATGACAATGTTGTTTCCAATACAAATGATAAAAATCAATGTGTTTTCATTAGTATTAACTAAAATGTTCCTGATTTTCCGTTTATATTACCGATGTAAGATGTACACGAAAATCGCTCTATTCCGGCTGAAACGTCGATATATGCAATAAAAACAGAACTTCTCCCCTTTTCAATATCTTACTCAGTATTTTAACGAGAAACAAATAGTTGATTGAAAATGAAGTATTTAAGGTTATTATCTAATCAATTATGTGTTTGCATCATTTTTATCGTATATATAATGAATTAATACCTATAGACTGAAAATTCACAAAAACGTAGAAAAACGGCAAAATATTGCGTAATTCGATGATATTTTGTTTAAATCAAATAAAGGAAAAGGGGATGATAAACGTCAAAATATTGCTAAATTCGATGATTTTTCGTACGAAACAAAATGCAAGAAAACTTGCTTAAAATGCAATATTATGCGAAATTCTGAGATTTGAAGGCCAAATTACATATCGTGATACTACATGAAATAGAATCGAAATATTGGTAAAAATGAATATATTTACGTAGTATCAAACTACATGAAAAACGTGAAAAAAGTCACTATTTACCCATATTTGAGGATTTTAACTTCAAATCATAGAGCGAGGTTTCGTATTATTTAGATCCAAGAAAAGACATATGACAATGCTGTTTCCAATACAAATGATAAAAATCAATGTGTTTTCATTAGAATTAACTAAAATGTTCCTGATTTTCCGTTTATATTACCGAGGGAAGATGTACACGTAAAACCGCTCTAATCCGGCTGAAACGTCGATATATGCAATAAAAACCGAACTTCTCCCCTTTTCAATATCTTACTCAGTTTTTTAACGAGAAACAAATAGTTGATTGAAAATGAAGTATTTAAGGTTATTATCTAATCAATTATGTGTTTGCATCATTTTTATCGTATGCAATGATGTATGTATGATTAATAATGAATTAATACCTATAGACTGAAAATTCACAAAAACGTGGAAAAACGGCAAAATATTGCGTAATTCGATATTTTCTTTAAATCAAATAAAGGAAAAGGGGATAATAAACGTCAAAATATTGCTAAATTCGATGATTTTTCGTACGAAACAAAATGCAAGAAAACTTGCTTAAAATGCAATATTATGCGAAATTCTGAGATTTGAAGGCCAAATCACATATCGTGATACTACATGAAATAGAATCGAAATATTGGTAAAAATGAATATATTTACGCAGTATCAAACTACATGAAAACGTGAAAAAAGTCACTATTTAACCATATTTGAGGATTTTAACTTCAAATCATAGAGCGAGCTTTCGTATTATTTAGATCCAAGAAAAGACATATGACAATGTTGTTTCCAATACAAATGATAAAAATCAATGTGTTTTCATTAGTATTAACTAAAATGTTCCTGGTTTTCCGTTTATATTACCGATGGAAGATGTACACGAAAATCGCTCTATTCCGGCTGAAACGTCGATATATGCAATAAAAACAGAACTTCTCCCCTTTTCAATATCTTACTCAGTATTTTAACGAGAAACAAATAGTTGATTGAAAATGAAGTATTTAAGGTTATTATCTAATCAATTATGTGTTTGCATCATTTTTATCGTATATATAATGAATTAATACCTATAGACTGAAAATTCACAAAAACGTAGAAAAACGGCAAAATATTGCGTAATTCGATGATATTTTGTTTAAATCAAATAAAGGAAAAGGGGATGATAAACGTCAAAATATTGCTAAATTCGATGATTTTTCGTACGAAACAAAATGCAAGAAAACTTGCTTAAAATGCAATATTATGCGAAATTCTGAGATTTGAAGGCCAAATCACATATCGTGATACTACATGAAATAGAATCGAAATATTGGTAAAAATGAATATATTTACGTAGTATCAAACTACATGAAAAACGTGAAAAAAGTCACTATTTAACCATATTTGAGGATTTTAACTTCAAATCATAGAGCGAGCTTTCGTATTATTTAGATCCAAGAAAAGACATATGACAATGTTGTTTCCAATACAAATGATAAAAATCAATGTGTTTTCATTAGTATTAACTAAAATGTTCCTGATTTTCCGTTTATATTACCGATGGAAGATGTACACGAAAATCGCTCTATTCCGGCTGAAACGTCGATATATGCAATAAAAACCGAACTTCTCCCCTTTTCAATATCTTACTCAGTTTTGTAACGAAAAACAAATAGATGATTGAAAATGAAGTATTTAAGGTTATTATTTAATCAATTATAGGTTTGCATCATTTTTATCGAATATATATGAATTAATACCCATAGACTGAAAATTCACAAAAACGTGGAAAACGGCAAAATATTGCCTAATTCGATGATATTTTGTTTAAGTCACATAAAGGAAAAGGGGATGATAAACGTCAAAATATTGCTAAATTCGATGATTTTTCGTACGAAACAAAATGCAAGAAAACTTGCTTAAAATGCAATATTATTCGAAATTCTGAGATTTGAAGGCCAAATCAAATATCGTGATACTACATGAAATAGAATCGAAATATTGGTAAAAATTAATATATTTACGTAGTATCAAACTACATGAAAAACGTGAAAAAAGTCACTATTTAACCATATTTGAGGATTTTAACTTCAAATCATAGCGCGAGGTTTCGTATTATTTAGATCCAAGAAAAGACATATGACAATGTTGTTTCCAATACAAATGATAAAAATCAATGTTTTTCATTAGAATTAACTAAAATGTTCCTGATTTTCCATTTATATTACCGAGAGAAGATGTACACGTAAAACCGCTCTAATCCGGCTGAAACGTCGATATATGCAACAAAATCCGAACTTCTCCCCTTTTCAATATCTTACTCAGTATTTTAACGAGAAACAAATAGATGATTGAAAATGAAGTATTTAAGGTTCTTATCTAATCATTTTAATCATTAATCATAATTATTATGTGTTTGCATCATTTTTATCGTATATATAATGAATTAATACCAATAAACTGAAAATTCACATAAACGTGGAAAAACAGCAAAATATTGCCTAATTCGATGAAATTTTGTTTAAATCACATAAAAGAAAAGGGGATGATAAACGTCAAAATATTGCTAAATTCGATGATTTTTCGTACGAAACAAAAGGCAAGAAAACTTGCTTAAAATGCAATATTATGCGAAATTCTGAGATTTGAAGGCCAAATCACATATCGTGATACTACATGAAATAGAATCGAAATATTGGTAAAAATGAATATATTTACGTAGTATCAAACTACATGAAAAACGTGAAAAAAGTCACTATTTAACCATATTTGAGGATTTTAACTTCCAATCATAGAGCGAGGTTTTATTATTTAGATCCAAGAAAAGACATATGACAATGTTGTTTCCAATACAAATGATAAAAATCAATGTGTTTTCATTAGAATTAACTAAAATGTTCCTGATTTTCCGTTTATATTACCGAGGGAAGATGTACACGTAAAACCGCTCTAATCCGGCTGAAACGTCGATATATGCAATAAAAACCGAACTTCTCCCTTTTTCAATAACTTACTCAGTATTTTAACGAGAAACAAATAGATGATTGAAAATGAAGTATTTAAGGTTATTATCTAATCAATTATGTGTTTGCATAATTTTTATAGACTGAAAATTCACAAAAACGTTGAAAAACGGCAAAATATTGCCTAATTCGATAATATTTTGTTTAAATCACATAAAGGAAAAGGGGATGATAAACGTCAAAATACTGCTAAATTCGATGATTTTTCGTACGAAATAAAATGCAAGAAAACTTGCTTAAAATACAATATTATGCAATATTCTGAGATTTGAAGGCCAAATCACATATCGTGATACTACATGAAATAGAATCGAAATATTGGTAAAAATGAATATATTTACGTAGTATCAAACTACATTATAAACGTGAAAAAAGTCACTATTTAACCATATTTGAGGATTTTAACTTCAAATCATAGAGCGAGCTATCCTATTATTTAGATCCAAGAAAAGACATATGACAATGTTGTTTCCAGTACAAATGATAAAAATCAATGTGTTTTCATTAGAATTAACTAAAATGTTCCTGATTTTCCGTTTATATTACCGAGGGAAGATGTACACGTAAAACCGCTCTAATCCGGCTGAAACGTCGATATATGCAATAAATCAGAACTTCTCCCCTTTTCAATATCTTACTCAGTATTTTAACGAAAAACAAATAGTTGATTGAAAATGAAGTATTTAAGGTTATTATCTAATCAATTATGTGTTTGCATCATTTTTATCGTATATATAATGAATTATTACCTATAGACTGAAAATTCACAAAAACGTGGAAAAACGGCAAAATATTGCGTAATTCGATGATATTTTGTTTAAATCAAATAAAGGAAAAGGGGATAATAAACGTCAAAATATTGCTAAATTCGATGATTTTTCGTACGAAACAAAATGCAAGAAAACTTGCTTAAAATGCAATATTATGCAAAATTCTGAGATTTGAAGGCCAAATCACATATCGTGATACTACATGAAATAGAATCGAAATATTGGTAAAAATGAATATATTTACGTAGTATCAAACTACATGAAAAACGTGAAAAAAGTCACTATTTAACCATATTTGAGGATTTTAACTTCAAATCATAGAGCGAGCTTTCGTATTATTTAGATCCAAGAAAAGACATATGACAATGTTGTTTCCAATACAAATGATAAAAATCAATGTGTTTTCATTAGTATTAACTAAAATGTTCCTGGTTTTCCGTTTATATTACCGATGGAAGATGTACACGAAAATCGCTCTATTCCGGCTGAAACGTCGATATATGCAATAAAAACAGAACTTCTCCCCTTTTCAATATCTTACTCAGTATTTTAACGAGAAACAAATAGTTGATTGAAAATGAAGTATTTAAGGTTATTATCTAATCAATTATGTGTTTGCATCATTTTTATCGTATATATAATGAATTAATACCTATAGACTGAAAATTCACAAAAACGTAGAAAAACGGCAAAATATTGCGTAATTCGATGATATTTTGTTTAAATCAAATAAAGGAAAAGGGGATGATAAACGTCAAAATATTGCTAAATTCGATGATTTTTCGTACGAAACAAAATGCAAGAAAACTTGCTTAAAATGCAATATTATGCGAAATTCTGAGATTTGAAGGCCAAATTACATTTCGTGATACTACATGAAATAGAATCGAAATATTGGTAAAAATGAATATATTTACGTAGTATCAAACTACATGAAAAACGTGAAAAAAGTCACTATTTACCCATATTTGAGGATTTTAACTTCAAATCATAGAGCGAGGTTTCGTATTATTTAGATCCAAGAAAAGACATATGACAATGCTGTTTCCAATACAAATGATAAAAATCAATGTGTTTTCATTAGAATTAACTAAAATGTTCCTGATTTTCCGTTTATATTACCGAGGGAAGATGTACACGTAAAACCGCTCTAATCCGGCTGAAACGTCGATATATGCAATAAAAACCGAACTTCTCCCCTTTTCAATATCTTACTCAGTTTTTTAACGAGAAACAAATAGTTGATTGAAAATGAAGTATTTAAGGTTATTATCTAATCAATTATGTGTTTGCATCATTTTTATCGTATGCAATGATGTATGTATGATTAATAATGAATTAATACCTATAGACTGAAAATTCACAAAAACGTGGAAAAACGGCAAAATATTGCGTAATTCGATGATATTTTCTTTAAATCAAATAAAGGAAAAGGGGATAATAAACGTCAAAATATTGCTAAATTCGATGATTTTTCGTACGAAACAAAATGCAAGAAAACTTGCTTAAAATGCAATATTATGCGAAATTCTGAGATTTGAAGGCCAAATCACATATCGTGATACTACATGAAATAGAATCGAAATATTGGTAAAAATGAATATATTTACGTAGTATCAAACTACATGAAAAACGTGAAAAAAGTCACTATTTAACCATATTTGAGGATTTTAACTTCAAATCATAGAGCGAGCTTTCGTATTATTTAGATCCAAGAAAAGACATATGACAATGTTGTTTCCAATACAAATGATAAAAATCAATGTGTTTTCATTAGTATTAACTAAAATGTTCCTGATTTTCCGTTTATATTACCGATGGAAGATGTACACGAAAATCGCTCTATTCCGGCTGAAACGTCGATATATGCAATAAAAACCGAACTTCTCCCCTTTTCAATATCTTACTCAGTTTTGTAACGAAAAACAAATAGATGATTGAAAATGAAGTATTTAAGGTTATTATTTAATCAATTATAGGTTTGCATCATTTTTATCGAATATATATGAATTAATACCCATAGACTGAAAATTCACAAAAACGTGGAAAACGGCAAAATATTGCCTAATTCGATGATATTTTGTTTAAGTCACATAAAGGAAAAGGGGATGATAAACGTCAAAATATTGCTAAATTCGATGATTTTTCGTACGAAACAAAATGCAAGAAAACTTGCTTAAAATGCAATATTATTCGAAATTCTGAGATTTGAAGGCCAAATCAAATATCGTGATACTACATGAAATAGAATCGAAATATTGGTAAAAATTAATATATATTCACGTAGTATCAAACTACATGAAAAACGTGAAAAAAGTCACTATTTAACCATATTTGAGGATTTTAACTTCAAATCATAGCGCGAGGTTTCGTATTATTTAGATCCAAGAAAAGACATATGACAATGTTGTTTCCAATACAAATGATAAAAATCAATGTTTTTCATTAGAATTAACTAAAATGTTCCTGATTTTCCATTTATATTACCGAGAGAAGATGTACACGTAAAACCGCTCTAATCCGGCTGAAACGTCGATATATGCAACAAAATCCGAACTTCTCCCCTTTTCAATATCTTACTCAGTATTTTAACGAGAAACAAATAGATGATTGAAAATGAAGTATTTAAGGTTCTTATCTAATCATTTTAATCATTAATCATAATTATTATGTGTTTGCATCATTTTTATCGTATATATAATGAATTAATACCAATAAACTGAAAATTCACATAAACGTGGAAAAACAGCAAAATATTGCCTAATTCGATGAAATTTTGTTTAAATCACATAAAAGAAAAGGGGATGATAAACGTCAAAATATTGCTAAATTCGATGATTTTTCGTACGAAACAAAAGGCAAGAAAACTTGCTTAAAATGCAATATTATGCGAAATTCTGAGATTTGAAGGCCAAATCACATATCGTGATACTACATGAAATAGAATCGAAATATTGGTAAAAATGAATATATTTACGTAGTATCAAACTACATGAAAAACGTGAAAAAAGTCACTATTTAACCATATTTGAGGATTTTAACTTCCAATCATAGAGCGAGGTTTTATTATTTAGATCCAAGAAAAGACATATGACCCAGCAAACACAAATCATCTACACAACGTTCGCCTATCTCTTGCCATAGGTGTGGGAATGATTTGCATTGAGAATGGTGCAGGAGAGCCTTTGAGAAACTTTTACTCAAAAAATCCAAACACAAAGGTTTAATTATAAATTGTTTTTCTACAATTATTTTCTTCCAAATGTAAAACAAATAGTTTTTACATGTTTAAATATAAAATTTATGGTGTTTTTTTGTAAAATTCATTAATAAATTGTGAATGATATATATTGGCTGAGTGAAACCTTTATAATCCATTTAGTTATAATTTGAACAGAAAAAAGTATTTTTCCAAATTTTCTAAAAATTGCTCTTTTTAACACAATTTGACTCCTTATACATTCCACTAAACACTATATCATGTTTAAATATATAATTTATGTATTATTCTCTAAAATAATTTATATAAATTATATAAGTTGCTGGAAAGTGGTGTTAAGGATTTTGAAAACATTTTGTTGTGTTAATATGTTCTTATTAACTATGTCTCAAGTTCACAGTTTATCAAACAAGAATATTAACATTCGTCAACTCTTAAAATCTTATATGTTATCTTGCTGGTGCAAAAAAGGGTGAATCTTTAGGAACAGCTATAGTATCTATATATCACAAATGGTGTTTTCCCTAACTCAAACAATGTAGGGTTTATTATTCTACACATATTTCTAATGACTGTTAGATGTTTACATTCTCTGAAGTATAATTGTGAAGGCTGTGTCCATCACTCTCAACACAGATTCTTAAACTCGTCTCTGCAGGTTCAACTATATAATTAGTTTCCATTTTGAATTTCCATGGACATTTGTATCCAAAATGAAACCAATGTGGTTTCCTTCAGCGCCTTCAGCCAGCACATTTGCTCATTCATTTCCACAGATTCCAACAAGGTAGGGGATTTACAGAAATTTGTATATTCATATTGTTATATATTAAAAATATGAATGCAGTTCAATATGATAAGACAAATACATGAGTTTATGATAAATTCGTTTTCTGTGATATACCATTGATATGCTCTTTTTTTCTTTAAACGGCAGACTAAACTAAAGTGCTCACATCAACAGATTTGATGTATAAATGGTCAACGCTCAACAGAGTTAGTATAAATGTATTAGTATAAATCTTACTTGTCTCATTGTTAATTCACATTCAATGTCAACTTGTGGTTTTGATGTGGCACGTTTGGCCAAGACACCCCACCCCATTATGCACCCCATACCCATCTTGTGGGCGGTTGTGGAAAGGGTTACAGAGGCACATAATGGGCTCAGGGACTGAACCCCACAATTCATTTAGCTAAGCAAGTTACAATCTTGATGAGCTAGTTACAAAATTCAATATAAGTCATCACATCAACAATGGGTTCGAGATCGACCTCAAGTACAGGTTCTAAATTAAGCAACTGACATATGTGGAGAGCTAGTATCAAAATTTATATGTTTGTCCTGCACACCGTCCCCCATCCAGTGGGCAGCGGTGGATAGGTTACAATCACTTAGTTGTTATCTACAGTTAGCAAACTGGGGATATTTGGCTAAAATTTCTGGTAGCAGATCATTTTGAATGAAATATTGACACATCGCTGGAACATTGGTTATAGAATTGTCTCTAAATTCATGTATCTTTTCGCACTCCATCACATAGTGACGGAGGGTGTGCGAATAATTTTGTTGACACAGTTTACATTTGGTCAGGTCTACATCAGCAGATAATGAGAATTCCCAGAGATACTTGTAACCGAGTCTAAGCCGAGCAGTAGTAACATCTAGAAGTCTGCTGATTTTATTGGATGATCCATAGATGTGTGGCTCCTCTTGTATGATATGTATGATAGATGGAATTACTAGTTCCAGTTTCTAGGCAGGCGATGAGTACTCACAATAACCTTAATTAAGCGTCAAAACAAAAATGTGTATACTCTTTTTACTCTCCTGACCTTAGTTCTCGAGCTATGTATTTCATTTTGGTACCAACGTGTTCGCAATAACATTCTCTAGAAGAAAATCAGCAAAAACGGTCACCAAAAGTTATATGAATACCAGCACCCAATAAATACCTACGTAGATGACTCGCCGTGAGTGCCCAAGAGCAACAAAATGTTTTTACTCTTGGGATTGTTATCACTTCCACACTTGTCCTACAGCGTTAATTTTGGTATCAATGTACTCGCAATGAAATTCCCAACACGGTGATATGAATATAAACGTAGAATAATGGTCGCTGCCCACCCGCAAGAGTGTGGGAAGTGGCGGAACTGTTACCCAGTATTGGTGACAAGACGACACATGGGCGATACAGTGCGTTGAAAGTTTATAATTATATCACTGTCCTGACATTATTATTGTATGTACGTCATTCATTTTTGTGCCAATGTTTTCGCAATAGAATGTTCTATGAGCCCGTAGGTAAAAAAGAGCAACAAAGCGTAAGATAGAATAGCACCATATATAAAACAACGCTGGTACATATCAGTGAGCGTCAAACACACACGAAATGTGTGTGTTTGATGGTGGTCAAACGATGTTTGATGTGTTTGATCAGGTGATGTCCTGATCCGCATAATTAAAGTATGAATTATGTTGAGAAAAAATAAGAAAAAAGGGAAAAAACAGGGGTGGGAGAAACATGACAGAAAAAGAGTAAAAATACAATTTGGTCAACAAAACAGCATTGTTTAAAATAAAAGATATGGATTGACATTTTGGGGGTTAGGTTGGTAGGTCTTTCTTCATATGACAGGTTAACAGGTAGAACAAAGATTACCATTTATATATGGATAACTATTATAAGTCGGTTTGAATGAGTGAATTGCTGCTTGAAGATAGGTATATACACCTGTGGTACTATCAGATTGCATCGTGGTGAGCCTAAAACCCTTCAGATCCAAGCAAAGGGTAAAATGCCAGCAGATACAATTGCGAACACATTGATACCAAAATGAAAGACATATGACGAGAATTGAGGTAACCAAAGTGAAAAGAGTGTTCACATTACATTGCACTAGAGTGCTCCCGGGTTACTTTCTCTCACTTTCTCTGTTTTGTGCGGATGGTACACCTTGCTTTTGGAGTTTATATGCATTTAAACCTGTAGATAATTCTATTGCTAACACATTGATACCAAAATGAAAGACCTAGGATGACAATTGGGGTGACCAAAATGAAAAGAGTGTATACATTTTATCGCTCTTGTGCGCTCCCTGGTAACACACTCTCGCTTACTCTGTTTGTTGCGGATGGTAAGCCGGGCTTTTGGAGTTTATATGCCTTTAGTCCTGTAGAGAATTCTATTGCGAACACATTGATGCCAAATTGAAAAAACTAGGATGAGAATTGAGGTAACAAAGTTGAAAAGGGTATACACTTTTCAGTATTATCACGCTCTCTAATGTAATGAGAGTTGCCTGAGGGTGGCTCAGCTTTCTTTTTCTGGTACCCTTGGCCTACATTCATCTTGTCGGCGGGTGGAGCGCGCTGCTGTCTTTGACATTATATGCACATAGTTCTGTTGGGAATTCTATTGCGAACGCATTGATACCAAAATGAAAGACATAGGACGAGAATTAAGGTGACAAAGTTGAAAAGAGTATACACTTTTCAGTATTTCCGCGCACTACCTGGGAATGTCCAAACAAAAATGGAGAGAGTGGAGGGGTAACTTGCCCAAAACGCGAAAGTGTTTGGGGAGATTAACTTTCGTTCAATACTATTATGCAAAAGGAGCCACACATCTATGGTTCATCCAATAAAATCAGCAGACTTCTAGATGTTACTACTGCTCGGCTTAGACTCGGTTACAAGTATTTCTGGGAATTCTCATTATCTGCCGATGTAGACCTGACCAAATGTTAACTGTCAACAAAATTATTTGCACACCCCTTCGTCACTATGTGATAGTGAATTCAGAGACAATTCTATAACCAATGTACCAACGATGTGTCAATATTTCATTCAAAATGATCTGGTACCAGAAATTTTAGCCAAATATCCCCAGTTTGCTAACTGTAAGTAGTAACTAAGTGATTGTAACCTATCCACCGCTGCCCACTGGATGGGGAGCGGTGTGCAGGACAAACATATCAATTGTGACACTAGCTCTCCACATATGTCAGTTGCTTAATTTAGAAACTGTACTTGTGATCGATCTCGAACCAATTGTTGATGTGACGACTTATACTGAATTTTGTAACTAGCTCATCAAGATTGTAACTTGCTTAGCTAAATGAATTGTTGGGTTCAGTCCCTGAGCCCATTATGTGCCTCTGCAACCCTTTCCACTACCGCCCACAAGATGGGTATGGGGTGCATAATAAATGAACTAAACTAACTTTAAGGCATCCTGAAAGAAAGCTTGGAGGGCTTGAAAAATTGCAGAACGAAGCCTTGAGGATAATCCTTGGGTGCCTTCGTACCACAAAGATACTTAATATGAGAAAGGAACTTAATATTCCGAGCGTTGTTTATCGTGTTACTGAAAATAACTGTCAAATTGGTATAAAAATGCTTAGGCTAGCTCATCCTAACCCTTGCACAGAAGCCCTCCAGAATTTCTTTATTGAATGTAAACATTGTTTCAAATAGATAAATAAAATTGGAACTGAACTCAGAAAGTATCAGATTTATAATTTGTACCAAGAGAGACAACAATAGCACTTTCCTGCACTGTAGGAAATTACACCCTTTTCAATTTTAATCCCTCCCTTTCCATCAAAGGAGCAAATTAGAGATCAGTCCCAGCTTTGTCTTGAGGCAAAGCTCAACGTCTTAAGCCATACTGATGCTCTGTCCACAGAGCATTCTCTCTCTCAAATCATATACACTGAAGGTTTCCTACAGCGCCCAACGGGTGCAGCTGGAAGTGCAGTTGTCCTGGCAATAGGATATGACTTATATTTTGAGTGGGGAGTCCGTATAAACAACTGGGCCTCTACCCTTCAGACTGAACTATTTGCCTTGCTCCTTGCACTGAAATGTGTACAAGTATCCAAACTTGATACATTAGTTGTAAGTGACTCTTTATCATCCTTAATTGCTCTCAACTCTTTAAGACATAACTGTAACATGCTTGTGTCTGAAGCTAGACACAAATACAATAACAACTTGAGGAACCTTATCATAAACAATAATCTCAACAAAAATCACATAGTTCTCAGAGGTGATTTCAATATTGACCTAGGGCTACAAAATAACCCTCAAGTAGACTGTTTCCTCAACAGCATGAATTCCTGTATGCTCATCCCCGCAATCACCAGGCCCACCCGAGTCACTCAAACATCTGCGACTACCCTGGATCACTGATGGACCAACATAACAGCTCCTCTTACATCAAGTATAATCACTGACAGAACAACTGACCACTATCCTACCTTCCTTGTAGCGAACATGGCCATAACACCACCAGGTAACAAGAAAATTACCTTTAGGTTACAATGTGAAGCGGCAATAGGCAATCTCACAAATGCCCTCCACAATGTAAACTGGGAATCTAAATTTATCAATACACAGGATAATAATTCGTTAACTAGCCTCTTTCCAAAATTTAAAGCCTTTACAATACTTATTGTCCTCTCCTCACCAAGCAAGTAACTGGCAAAAAGGTTAAATAATCCCTGGCTCACTAATGGCATACTTAAAGCAATCGACAAGAAACATGAATATGAAAAAAAAACTTAGGATTGGCCTAGTTGGAAAAGAAGTAGTTAAGAGGTATTCATCAGTGCTTACCAGTATAATAAGAGCAAAGCGTTCCTATTACGAGAATAGATTCAAAGAAGCAAAAGGCAACATAAAAAGCACATGGAGAGCCATCTCTACCATCCTAGGAGCTAAACAACATTCACATAATAAGATAAAAATCTCCAAGGATGGTTATACACCTGCAACAGATCTTGAAACAGCAACTGAATTTAATAGCTTCTTTTCATCGTTTGGTGCTCACCTTGCCCGAAAAATCCCAGAGACTCAGACATATGTTACCACATATCTTTCACGCAGCTATCCAAACTCTCTTCTCCTCTCTCCGGTCAGCCCTACAGATGTTGTGTCCATCATTCACTCGCTAAAAACCAAAGCTGGGAACATTAGTGAAATACCATCGATGGTACACAGGCGTGCCTCCCATGCCCTTGCACCATCCATAGCACTGCTGTTCAACAAATCCCTAGAGTGTCATACCTTCCCTGATATCCTTAAAAAAGCAAGAGTAACGCCAGTTCATAAAGGAGGTAACACGGCAGACATAAATAATTACAGACCCATATCGAATCTACCTATATTATCAAAATTATTTTTTTTTTTTTTACAAACAGCTCTACTCCAATCTTGTAAAATTCAATATACTAAGTCCCTGTCAGTTTGGCTTCCGCTCCCAAAAGAGTACCAATGATGCTGTTGTTAGTCTGCTTGACTTAATCTTCTCAGCCCTTGACAAAAGTGAGTTTCCAATTGAACTCTTCATCGGCCTGAGAAAGGCCTTTGATACTGTTAACCATAACTACCTCTTACTTAAATTCCACCATTATGGAATCCGTGGCCTTGCCCTAAACTATATCCGATCCTATCTTAGTAACAGACACCAATATGAAGCCATCAATGATATAACCTCTCCCACTCTACCACTTAATTACCGTAAAGGTGCCACAGAGCAGCATCCTAGGACCCTCCTGTTTCTTATATACATCAATGATCTCCCTAATGTCTCTAACATACTTAAACCTATATTGTTGGCTGATGATACTACTCATCTACTCTGACCCCAACCCACTCCTGTTAAATAATGTTGTAAACAATTAATTAAAAAAAGTCTACTTGTGGATGTCAACCAACAAACCTCACACAAAACATAGAAAAGACCTACTATATCTTATTTGGAAACAAATCAACAAATGCAATTCAGCTTCAGATAGATAATGTAAACATTAGCAATAAAAATGATGGAAAGTTTCTTAGCCTATACTTAGACAAGAGACTCAACTTCCGCACCCATATACAACACATAACTAAAAAGGTTTCTAAAACAGTTGGTATACTGTTTAAGATCAGATATTATGTACCCTACTCTGCTCTCCTCTCACTCTATTATGCACTTATCTATCCCTATCATTCTTATGGCGTTTGTGCTTGGGGTTCAACCTCTGCAAACTACCTCAAGCCCATCATCATCCAGTAAAAATCTGCTATCAGGACAATAAATAACTCTACCTTCAGACAACACACAGCTCCCTTGTTCAAATCCTTAAACATGCTAAACAAATTCACTCCATACATTCTCCTGTGTAAATTACGTTTATAAAGCCCTTTTTCTAACTGCAAACCCTGTTCTGAAACTCTTCCTGGACAGATGTAATAGAACACATGGCCACGTCCCCACCAGACATAAATATCTCTTTGATATCCCCAGAGTCAAACTTAATCTATGTAAACACTCTATGTAAATAAAGGGACCTAGTCTATGGAACTCACTCCCTTATAATGATTTGAAAATCTGTCCAACTTCTGCCATATTCAAAAATAAAACCAAAAAGTACCTGTAGTACTTTTTAAGTACGAGGGAGTAATGCGCAAAGCGTCCCTCACCTGTGACGTCACAGCGTCACCTGACGCCATATCAACACATCGGCCATTTTGTCGTCAGTTCAGTCATGGCGAGGACTAACCCTTCATGCAAACTGCACCTACTATCAAGAAGAAGAAGATTTTGTGTTCCACCGATAGTATTATCGTAAGTAAGCACTTATATTTTATATTTTATTAAATTAATTGATTCTATTTTTCTGTAATAAAGGTCCAAAGGGTTGTTAAGGAACGGGTGTAGCGATACCGACGCTCAGTGCGCTCAACTCACACCAAAGTATCACCTGTGTAGCTTCTGTAATTAGTGTTAATTAGTTATGCTATAAGATAATGAAGCGAGTATAAGATTAACTCGCTACAAGGGTACTGTGTTGGGAGGTGAGGGCTGTTACTGGTGTCTGTGGGGATGTGAGGACTTGTACCAACCACTATCACCACCAGTACCTTGTCTTGCATCCTGCTTAGTATTCCTATTGAGATATGAAGTATTATTGCATTCATATAATTATTCATTCATTGTCATTACTATTTTTATGGGCTATGTTCTGTTACCCTAATGCTTTTTACCCCTGGGCATGTCCATTTACTCTCCAGCCCTTCACAAGCCACTGCTGCACCCCCTCCATGCCCATACTTACTGTGCTTATTCTTACAGGACTGCACTGCATTATGTGGTGCTCACTGCCTGGACACCTTGATACATGCATTATAGGGTTCTGGTAGTTGTTCTACTCACCAAGCCCTTCCAAGGCCAGGCTTGACATGTGAGAGCTTGGTCCAACAGGCTGTTGCTTGGACAGGCCCCTCAGGCCCACATATCCACCACAGCCTTGTTTGTCCGGCACTTCAAAATCAAATGTTTATTTACGTAAGGTACATACATATTTTTAGGTAAGGTACTCTTTATTTGGGTAAATTTATCTTCGTAGTATTTAGCTTTGGCTCGTCTAATTATCTTGGATAGTAATAACGAGTAATTCTTTGAGAATTCTTTGGAGACAATTCCTAACCTATACTTCTCCCAACCTATACTTCTTCTCAAGGTCATCTTCACTTCTTGAAGATGTTCAGGTTTTCTCTTGAAGATGTCGACGGTTGTTCCAGCAATACTGTATTTCTTTTATTGCTGAAAACCTGTTTTCAGCCATAAAAAAATAATCCTGAATCCAGAAAAAAATCCCTTTTGTATCGTCTGGAAATTTTCAAATATTGCTGATCAAACCTGAGTCTAAATTATTTGTATATATTATGAATTACAGAGGTCCCAGGACAGGGTTTTTAGGCACTCCACTTACATTTTCCCACTCTGACTTAACCCCCATTTATACAAACTCAGTCTTATCTTTTAGCTAATAATTTATTGTACACACCATACTCAGCCTGTGTAGGGTAGTTTATTGTGCATGTGTAGTATATATATTTGTGTAGTATATTTGGTATATTTAATGCCTCTAACCTCTCCTCATAGTTCTTGTCCTTCAGTTCTGGGAGCCACTTAGTAGCATGTCTTTGCACCTTTTCCAGTTTGTTTATGTGCTTCTTAAGATATGGGCACCATACAACCGCTGCATATTCCAACTTTGGTCTAACAAAAGTCGTGAACAATTTCTTGAGTATTTCGCCATCCATGCATTTAAAAGCTCTGAATATTATCCTTTACCTGCAATTGGTTGTTGCTGTATTTATAGAATATGATTTGTTCTACTTTACATTTGTTTGTTCCTTTTTTTCAAAATTTCTTTCTGCCTTTCTCCTCACTGCCGTGTAGTTGTTTCTCTTTGTATTACTGGTATGTTTGGGGGTTTGGCCTCTTCGTATATTGATTCCATTTTTGTGTCTTTTGGTCTCTGTCCGTCTTGAAATTTCAGTTGAACAAATCCTGTTTCCTAGTTCTGCATCTTTGTTTTGGTATAAATGTTTTTGTTCCTTTATCATATATTTCACAAAATTGACATACTGTGCATTAATTCATCTCAATTACTTCCTTTCCTAACAGCAAGCCTTTCCAGTATTTTGTGATCTTACTTCTTAGCATTCTCTCAAAGATTTTTATGATGTGCGATGTTAGTGCTATCGGTCTGTAGTTTTTTGCCTCTGCCTTATTTCCTCCTTTATGGGGCGGTGCTATCTCTGCGGTTTTTAGTATGTCAGGGACAATGCCAGTATCTTGGCTTTGTCTCCAAAGAATGTGAAGGGCCTGCGATAACGTTTTTTACAGTTCTTGATGAATATAGAGTTCCAAGAGTCAGGGCCTGGTGCAGAGTGCATAGGCATACTGTCTATGGCTTCTTCAAAATCCAGTGGGGATAGGATCACATCTGATTTATGATTTGATGTTGGTATCATATCCATGAAAAATTCATTTGGGTTATCAATCAGATGGATGGAGAGCTACACTCGTGGTGTCCCATTTTCCCAGCACTCTTTGTCATATAATGCTTTGAAACTTTTGACGGATTTGGCCTCCACCACCTTCTCACCTAACATGTTCCAACCGTTTACCATTCTGTTTGCAAAAGTGAATTGTCTTACATTTCTTCGGCATCTTTGTTTAGTTCGTTTAAATCTATAACCTCTTGTTCTTGAAATTCCAGGTCTCGGGAAATCTTCCCTATCAAGTTTATCAATTCCTGTTACTGTTTTGTACGTAGTGATCATATCTACTCTGTTCCTTCTGTCTTCTAGTTTGGAATATTTAATGCCTCTAATGTCTCCTCATAAATCCTGCCCTTCAGTTTTGGTATGAATGTTTGTGTGCCTTCATCGTATATTTTGCAAAATATGGAATACATCTCATTTACTTTACTTTAAGAATATGGTTCGATCAATTAAAAACCCTCTTGTTCAAATTGCAAAGAGACTGAAAGAGATGCAGCATGCTCAATGGATTATATATTAGTGATTATTATTAGGATTATATATTAGTGAATCATATTAGTGATTCAATTATTATGGTCATAAAACAATAAACAAATAGTTTTGGTGTTATTACACTCTATTCACAGGTTATATATAAGTATCTGCATGTTTTGTTCACCATTACAAACCACTACGTTGGTTTGATTTTTGTTGAGATTGTTATTTATGATAAGATTCCTTACGTTATCTGAGAATGAAGCTATGTCGGTATTGGGAAATCTATAGATGGCACTTATAGTCAAGGAGGATTTAAGGGATTTACTGGAGAACTTGGCAAAGGTATATTCACAATAGTCGTCTCTATTACTAATGAGACTATTGCAGATGAAGGTATCTTTGTAAGATATTGCTATGCCACCTCCTTTTTTTATTAGGCCTGCAGTTGTGAATGGCTTTATTATCACCTTCATTGTATTATCACCTGACCTAATGCGGGTATAAAATCAACTAATATATATATATATATATATATATATATATATATATATATATATATATATATATATATATATATATATATATATATATATATATATATATATATATATATATATATATATTCAAAATTCGTCAGTGTACTACATTTTTGTTGTTGCTTTTAGGTGATGCTTTTAACCAGTGTACGTGGGTCTGATTGTGCAACCACAGTTCGAAGAATAATGAAGATATGAACAAACGGCCTGTGGTCACTATACAGTCTGGAAGGGCAAAAGAAGAAATTGGCATTTCTACAAAAACAAGAACTATATAATGTTATTTTAAGTAAGTAACCAAAAAATTAAATAATTTTTTTAAAGTTTAAAATTCACTTAAAAATGTAAATTTTAAGTTAAAAAATTTTAACCAAAAAACTTGATATTTTTCATATTTGGAACCATTCCATAATCCCAAGCATAAATGATTATATTTCTATCACTTGCTCTTAAGATTGTTTCATTTAATAGAGGTTGGGCATAATTGTTCTCTGCTGCTAATAGAACTGACTGACTTAGCTATAGGAAAATGTAAAATTAATTGGTTTATCCATTACAGTATTTTGCAGTTTATTTCATGATCCTGTGCTTAATACTTGCATAAATAGTAGATTACAAAATGCATTTTTATATCATTAGTATTGAATAATAATAATGCAAATAATTGACTTATAAATGATGTACAATTAATTGGTAGGTGATATTATATTATTAATATTTTTTCATTCTTGCAAAGCCTTAACAAAGTCATTAACATGTTAATATAAACTTGATCACCTTCCACTTATTTTCTCATGTGCTACCTACATGTACAAAACCTTATTCCTAAATGCATATTTTGTTCTGAAACTTGTCCTTTATATGTTGTGTATCACCATCTCTGGAGAGTTTTATCTGATTGATGTATAAATTACTTTTAATTTTACAGAATATTATTGTTATACTGAATTTATTATTATATAAATAACTTAATTTTACAGAATCATCTATCAACGCACATCCACAAGTTGAGGAGGAGGATGTGACCTTCCAGATGTCTGAAGTACTGAAACAGGCACCAAACAGGCCTGGTGGATCTAGGTACAAGGTAAAATAATTTAATTTTTTTTTTTTTTTTTTTTACTAATTGTCCGATATATATATATATATATATATATATATATATATATATATATATATATATATATATATATATATATATATATATATACATATATATATATATATATATATATATATATATATATATATATATATATATATATATATATATATATATATATGTGTCGTACCTAGTAGCCAGAACGCACATCTCAGCCTACTATGCAAGGCCCGATTTGCCTAATAAGCCAAGTTTTCTTGAATTAATGTTTTTTCGACTACCTAACCTAACATTTTCAGCTACCTAACCTAACCTATAAAGATAGGTTAGGTTCGGTCATATATCTCTATAGTTTAGTAGCTCTGTGCACGTCAGGTGCTGTTTAATATACAGACCTACTCCTCCATTTGACCTAGTTTCTCTATCACATCTATATCACTTTGTGCTTTAGCCCTGGTGGAGCTTGGTCCACCAGGCTGTTGTTTGGAGTGGCCCGCAGATCCACATACAGTCTGCATATGATATACAGTCTGTTGATCAATTAAACTACAGTAGTTAGTTTTTATCATCCGAATGCACCAATATGTGTTCATTCTTCCCAGATGAAGGAACTAGGTAATATTCATCATCTGAATGCACCATCTGATGCTTTAACACACTCATGATACACGAGAGGTTTAAAAAACTTTTAAAACTTTTAAAACTTTTTGACCTATGTATTTAAAAGCAATTCTAAAGTTAAAAAGTGTAGCATAGGCCCCTCGCAGAATGTTCTTAATATGATCCTCAGGTTATAGTTTTCTATCTAAAACCACCCCTAGATCTCTTTCTTGATCAGAATTCTTTATAGATCTCAGTGGCTCGATCATAGAAACTGCTCTAAATCCTTGTTGGCCTGGATTGTGGAGGTCATTGGTCTCTATAAAACTAGTAATCTGACTCCTGATCACTCTCAAATAATTTTATTATGTGGGATGTTAGTGCAACTGGTCTATAATTCTTTGCCAATGCTTGTGTTGTGTTGTGTTGTTTTGGTAGTGATGTGCAATGTGTTGTTTTGGTAGTGATTCGTCCAGTTCTGGTAGTAGTGCGGTTGTTGTGTAGTGTAGTACTTGTGTGCTTGTTAATGACTTGTATTCCAGTCTTGTGGGTATCTCCTTTCCCCTACGGGCCAACTGCTTTGTTCTTACCTAGCATTTTGCTTTGTTTGGGTATGAATGTTTGTGTGCCGTATATTTTGCAAAATTTGCCATATATCTCATTATTTACTCCTCTGCCTAGCAACAAGTCTGTCTAATTATACTCATTAACTGTTTTTCAAAGTTCCCCATAGTGTCCTTTATTGAAATCGAGTTCATGAACCGTTTCAATGTTCTTATTTTCTTCTAGATTATATCTTAAAGTATATTTAAATGTTATTGTTATTATTGTTATTAAATGTTATTGTGACATTGCATTGCAATTGAGCTATGTTGTTTACCATACCGTTCATTTCGTGAGTATAAGTATAGATGCCACACTTGTGACAGGTAAAACCATGCCTTTTTTGAAAAACAGCACCGTCTGTTGCACGTAAGAGCAACCCACACTATATTATGTTGCGATATTATTTCAATATTTCCGATTGTATTGATAATTTGAATTTTCATAGATTTCAATTTATTTTCATTTCGATTTAATAATTTTGTGTGACATTGCATTGAAATTGAGCTGTGTTGTTTACCATACTGTTCATTTCATGAGTATAGTTTATTTTTTTATTTTTTTCATTTCATTTTTTTAGCTGTTCTTATTTTTCAGTGATGGGAATATCAGATCATTTGATGTTCCCAATTTTCTGATGGAAGCATCAGACCATTATAGAATGCATCGGATGAGGTAGTTTGGAATGGTGGGGAGGACGAGAGGGGGGTATGGTGGGGAAGACGAGGGGACAGAGGAGAGGGTAATGGTGGGGAGGACGAGGGGACTGGGGAGTTGGGGATGGTGGGGACAGGGGAATGCTGGGGAGGACAAAGGGACAGGTGAATGGGAGATGGTGGGGGAGGAAGAAGGACAGGGGAGGGGAAAATGGTAAGGAGGACGATGGGACAGGGAAGTGGGAATAGTGGGGATGATGTGGGGACAGGGAAGTGGGAAGGACGAGAGGACTGTGGAATGGGGAATAGCAAAGTGAATTATAATTATATATATTAATTAATTCTTATAAATTTCCAGAAGCCTGTATCAACACCCACAGTAATGCAACTGAAAGAGATGTTGAGACAAGTATTGCTGATATGTTGAAGAACGCCCCAAACAAACTCGGTGGAAACAGATACAAGGTAAAGTTTGCCAATTTGCTGTAGTCTAATTCAATTTCTTTTTAGTAATCTTCGAGAACATTTATGCTATGAATAAGATAAAATAATGTAACTGATTTTGATTTATTTACTATTTATTATTTATTTACCGTTATTAGTATAATAGATCTCGTAATAATTTTGCAAAAATAATGGCATTTACTATTTTAAAAAAGCTCGGGTGCAGGGGGGGGGGGGTTATGTAAAAGCTTGGTTTGTGCCTCGGAGAGGCTATGGGATCCAGTAAGATCGTCCTTCCTTTCCTCCCTAGAATCTGGATGTAGCAGGTGCTCAATTGTCAAAAGTGAAAAATTGGTTTTGTCTTCCGAATGCACCATTTGTGTAAATTTGCTAATAATCTTTTAAAATAGTAAATGCCATTATTTTTGCAAAATTATTACGAGATCTATTATACTAATAACGGTTTGATAAAATACAGTAGACTGCCTACTGGATAATAGTTCCAGTCCACCTGTAGACAGGGATCTCACATCAGCTTGTATATTATACAAGGATAAGATTTGATAAATTCAGTTATTTGACTGAACACTGGCTCTGTTTAAATCAGAGATTTAAACATACATAGTCTAACCTAGCTCCATAACTAACAGCCATTAGCCATTAGCCATTCATGCACAGCCATCAGCTGGGCCATAGACCGGCAATTTTGCTTTTTTTCCCAAGCCGGTCTGTTTTTTTTTCGATGCCTCAGTGGCCCATGCACAGGTCCGTTCAAGGGGATTAAATAGCCGTTCTATGGCCCCAGGGTTTGTATTTTATCAAACTCTTATTAGAATAATAGATCTCGTAATAATTTTGCAAAAATAGTAGCATTTACTATTTTAAAAAGCTCGGGTGCAGGGGGGGGGGGTTATGTAAAAGCCTGGTTTGTGCCTCGGAGAGGCTATGGGATCCAGTAAGATCGTCCTTCCTTTCCTCCCTAGAATCTGGATGTAGCAGGTGCTCAATTGTCAAAAGTGAAAAATTGGTTTTGTCTTCCGAATGCACCATTTCTGTAAATTTGCTAATAATCTTTTAAAAATAGTAAATGCCATTATTTTTGCAAAATTATTACGAGATCTATTATACTAATAACGGTTTGATAAAATACAGTAGACTGCCTACTGGATAATAGTTCCAGTCCACCTGTAGACAGGGATCTCACATCAGCTTGTATATTATACAAGGATAAGATTGATAAATTCAGTTATTTGACTGAACACTGGCTCTGTTTAAATCAGAGATTTAACATACATAGTCTAACCTAGCTCCATAACTAACAGCCATTAGCCATTAGCATTCATGCACAGCCATCAGCTGGGCCATATGACCGGCAATTTTGCTTTTTTCCCAAGCCGGTCTGTTTTTTTTCGATGGCCTCAGTGGCCCATGCACAGGTCCGTTCAAGGGGATTAAATAGCGTTCTATGGCCCCAGGGTTTGTATTTTATCAAACTCTTATTAGAAGTAATAGATCTCGTAATAATTTTGCAAAAATAGTAGCATTTACTATTAAAAGCTCGGGTGCAGGGGGGGGGGGTTATGTAAAAGCCTGGTTTGTGCCTCGGAGAGGCTATGGGATCCAGTAAGATCGTCCTTCCTTTCCTCCCTAGAATCTGGATGTAGCAGGTGCCAATTGTCCAAAAGTGAAAAATTGGTTTTGTCTTCGAATGCACCATTTCTGTAAATTTGCTAATAATCTTTTAAAAATAGTAATGCCATTACTTTTGCAAAAGTTATTACGAGATCTATGTATACTAATAACGGTTTGATAAAATACAGTACACTGCCTACTGGATAATAGTTCCAGTCCACTGTAGACAGGGATCTCACATCAGCTTGTATATTATACAAGGATAAGATTTGATAAATTCAGTTATTTGACTGAACACTGGCTCTGTTTAAATCAGAGATTTAAACATACATAGTCTAACCTAGCTCCATAACTAACAGCCATTAGCCATTAGCCATTCATGCACAGCCATCCAGCTGGGCCATAGACCGGCAATTTTGCTTTTTTCCCAAGCCGGTCTGTTTTTTTTCGATGCCTCAGTGGCCCATGCACAGGTCCGTTCAAGGGGATTAAATAGCCGTTCTATGGCCCCAGGGTTTGTATTTTATCAAACTCTTATTAGAATAATAGATCTCGTAATAATTTTGCAAAAATAGTAGCATTTACTATTTTAAAAGCTCGGGTGCAGGGGGGGGGGTATGTAAAAGCCTGGTTTGTGCTCGGAGAGGCTATGGGATCCAGTAAGATCGTCCTTCCTTTCCTCCCTAGAATCTGGAGTGTAGCAGGTGCTCAATTGTCAAAAGTGACAAAATTGGTTTTGTCTGTCGAATGCACCATTCTGTAAATTTGCTAATAATCTTTTTAAAAATAGTAATATGCCATTATTTTTGCAAAATTATTACGAGATCTATTATACTTAATAACGGTTTGATAAATACAGTAGACTGCCTACTGGATAATAGTTCCAGTCCACCTGTAGACAGGGATCTCACATCAGCTTGTATATTTATACAAGGATAAGATTTGATTTACTTTTGTATTTATATGCATATATGCATTTATATGCATTTATTCTCTAGAATAATAGATCTCGTAATAATTTTGCAAAAATAGTGGCATTTACTATTTTAAAAAGCTCGGGTGCAGGGGGGGGGTGTTGTGTAAAGCCTGGTTTGTGCCTCGGAGAGGCTATGGGATCCAGTAAGATCGTCCTTCCTTTCCTCCCTAGAATCTGGATGTAGCAGGTGCTCAATTGTCAAAAGTGAAAAATTGGTTTTGTCTCCGAATGCACCATTTTCTGTAAATTTGCTAATAATCTTTTAAAAATAGTAAATGCCATTATTTTTGCAAAATTATTACGAGATCTATTATACTAATAACGGTTGAT